>NC_141605.1:37215363-37430028 GCF_047967505.1 Dipteris shenzhenensis
AGTAGGAACCACCCAAAGCTTCGATCTCCATCTTTTTCCAGAGGTTCATGTGAACGAGCTCTAGAGGAGCCTTTGCCCTGCTGGCCTCTTTAGGAAAGGGCTACCAATGCTGCTTGCCCATCATGCAAGCTTCACATACATCGGGCAGATCTGTAATTTCTGGTAGGTCTACAATCATTCCACTTTTATGCATCTCCTTTAAAGAACTAAGGTTTAGATGACCAAACCTCTCATGCAATAATCCAAGGTTCATCCGCAGATACATGAACTGCTGCCTCCATGCAAATCTCCTCAATTGCTACAAACAGCTCTACTGGTACCGCCTATGCGCTGTTGCTAGACTCTTTCTTTACTCCATTCTTCTCATCTGTAATCTTCTTTCGGCACTCATTCTGCTTTGCCCTGCCTTGTTGCAATAGAAGCACTTGATCTTCTTCTTTCTCTTTTTATCATTAGAAGAAGATGGGTTACCAGAGTCCTTACCCTTACCTTTCTTTGATCTAGCCGAGAGAGCCAACAGTCCTCATCCTTTGACGCATCTCCTCCTCCAAAATCATCACACTGAAATCCTCAAAGTTGAGGGGCAGATTTTGATTCTATGTATTCAACATTGTAGCAAGACCGTTATACTTTGGTGGGAGAATCTATATGCACGTTCATGCTAGATTCTCACTGGTGATGGTGATGCCAATCGCAGTCATCTGATCGTGCAAATTCTTCACCCTGGTGATGAACTTCTCTGTTGCTTCGAACTCAGACAGTTTTCCATTCACGAGTTGAGTCTTTAGCTTCTAAATCTGCATCTGATTCGTGGTCTCGTACTAATTTTTCAAGACCGTCCATGCCTCCTCCGCTGTGGTGACACATTGAATTAATGCCATGACAGAATCACTTACACTACACACAATAGAACACAGAGCATCTGCATTTCTTCTTGTCCACGTGAGAATTTCATCTGCAGTTGGTACTATCTATTGTCCTGCAATTGCTGGATCCGGTCTCGCAACTGGCTTCACGTTCACCCTAGTAGCAGTATCCCAAAGCTCATATGCACTTAGGATGGTCTTCATCTTGAAATTCCCTCGGGGGGGCCACTATGTATAAACCCTCTATATCACGTGCGTTCAAGGCCTATTTTTAAAATCCCTTATCTGTAATTTTTTCATTAATAAAATGTACCCCTTTTCTATACAAATCTGTAATTTTTTTCCAAAACTATTTTAAATAGTCCCTTATGTATATTTATTTTTGTAAATTTTAGAAATAAAAAATATCCTTCTGTTGAACTCACATGATAGGGTTACATATGATGAGTGACCCCCCTGAGGAAATTCCAGAGTAGATAGTTAGTGCCATCCAACTTTTCGCTTTCGCTGAATAGTGGGATTCACAAAGTTGTAGGCTGGGCCATCTCTCACAATCTGTTCACGAATAGAAACACACTACCAAATCTTCTTGCTAGAGCCCAAGCTCTCATACCATGTAAGAAAACAATACAACGTCTGTGCTCAACAAATAATAGGATCTCATATGCAAGAGAGAAAAGCACATAGTATGGAAAATAAAAAATTTCATTACTATAAAACTGATACAATAGATGGCACTGCCTCCCAGCTATGCGCTCCTATGAGAGAAGCTTCGATGGAGTGCTAGAAACAGTAGAGGACGGAGGCTAGATGCTAAGGAATCAGGGTTGCTGTAGCTAGTGATGATGATGGGCTTCACGCGCTAGACCCAATTGGGTGACCGACCCACTCCGCCCAAAACGGCCGACTAGGGGTCGGAAATAGGCCATTGACCACACGATAGAACCATTCGGTCCAAAGCCATCTAAGATTATCTGGGGCTCCAAACGAGCCCCGCAACCTAAGAGTGGGCTACCTCGAGAAATGCTCTAGTCCTAAGACTTTAAATGCCATCATTTTTTTATTATGTAAAGAAAAGCATTTTTTGATTATTAATCATAATTTAAATACCATCACATCTAACACTTGTAATGAAGCATATCTACGTTGGTATGCAAAGAAATGAATATATGTTCACATAAAATTATTTTGAATCAATGAACATAAGCCAAACTACAATTCCACTTTTTCTTAAACCTTCAATATGCTTGCAATGGACCAAAATTGAAAGTTACATAATAAAAAGGATTCTATGGTATTGCAACACAGAACATCAATATTTCATATCATAATGGTTTCTCGAAGCCAATGCCATCATAACAAAAGTTAAAATAATGCCAAATTTCAACAATGGACTTAATCACACACGCCACTTTTAGGTGGAGATGACTTTTTTTCTGCACGTCTCAAATTCTTAGATTTATTTATACGTTACACATGGGAAGTAATTGTAGACTTACAATAAACATACTCTAGATTTTTTCGAATAAGCTTCTTCAATGATACACAAAAAAAAAAAGGACAAACTAATCAAAAAAGAATTCTTGAGAAAAAGAAATGCAATTACCTTGAGCGTAAGCCTCTTGTGCCACTTCTTAGAAGGAATTCTTCAAGGAACGAAGCGGAGTCTTTTTGATTGGAGAGTTTTCAACAGATTCTCTTTCAGGGGTCTACTTGGAGTACCAATCCCCAATGGAGTTGCCTTTGGACTAGGTGGAGATGCATTTTTTTCAACGTAAGAACAAGAAGAGACACAAGGCACGCCTAGACTTTAAAGTTCATATAGTCAAGCATTCAAAGTAGAAAACACTAATGGAAGTCAGAAAACCACAACGGGTTAGGAAGTGCACATCCATCTGCAGTCAGGCTGTCCAAATGGGAAGAGGACGGCAAAGTGGTGGGGAAAAATCGGCGATGAAAACATATAAACACACGTAACCCAAGAACCTGGATTTACATACGTTTTAGCAATTCTACATTAATTGCAACCACCGTATATCCAAACAAATCTAATGATGAAAAATGCTTGCAGATTGACTTGTTGGAATTGCAGCGCTGGTAAGGTGACAAATGGGCCAGGTCCAATCGCAGCACTGATTATACAATACGATTGCAGAGCAAAGGAGAGCCAACGGGATCCACGGCGGTCAATGAGAGCACTGGAAGGGAAGGGGCATTCGCATTGGGCACGAGTGGAATAGAACGGAGGAGAGAAAGAATGGCAAAAGGCATGGCGAGAATTTTATGGTGTGCAGCAGGGAAAGGGCTTTAGAGAGAAGGAAGACAGGACACCATAGGCAAGCAGAGGGAGGCCGACAACATCAGCAAGCTGGGATATCGCAGACCTCAATAGATGCTAAAGTCTTCAAGAGTGACGCTTTTGAAGAGACAATCCTTTCTAATTTTTATTAGAAACTCAATTCAGGTTGGAAGCTTGTTTCCAAATAATTGATGAGAAATCGTCAAGAAAATCAAAATGGAAAATTAGACTATAAAGACGACGAGAGCGCATGCACGTACTATCCCCCGCATCACTGGCTTTGCCAATGTCGTCCATATAATCCACAGCAATAGGTTCCGTAGACAAAGGGGTGGAAGGAGATTCGATTACCTCAGAGCAAACTTTAACGAGACCAGCAATCAAAGAAACAAAGCACATAAATCTCAAGCAAGTCGCAAAGTAAGGAAGGACGAATTCCAAACCTTTCACAAAAGCATCATTGTATGTATCCATGTTGAACGCTCCATAGCAACAAATTCTGCACACGCAAGGAAAAGCAGTACAGTAGATATCGATTGCTTCACTCCTCATAGCATTGTGGTAATATAGAACTAACAACATATTCATCCAAAACATAAAATCCGTGATAGGTACGCCCACATGCATCGTGTGCGAATTTCAGCAATTAACATACACGCAAAATTCACTCGCAAGAAAACAAAAGAGCGTTGAACGAGCTTGCTATCAAGCCAAAACAGGACGAACTTAAAACAATCTTTTTGTTGAGGAATCATTCAAAACTAATTCATGCTTTAAGAAATGTCATAGAAATGTCATTAGTTGTGGCCACATGAAAAGTTCACTAGTGATGAAACATGTCAAGGGAAAGTTGATAAACATAATCAAGGATTATTAAGTTGATTAAGAACCTTTGTAAAATCTCCCCCTCTAGGTTATTTGCCTAAGGGAAAGTTGATAAACATAATCAAGAATTATTAAGTTGATTGAGAATCTTTGTAAAATCTCCACCTCTAGGTTATTTGCCTAAGTATTCAATCACATTTTCATAAAATCTAGAGGCTTACCTCTCTTTCATCAAGTTATAAAGAGCATTATTGGTCCTTCTCTTCATTCTTAAAAAGCACATAATAACAGAAGCAAAAGGGAAGAGCATTATTTGTACTTCCCTTCATTAATTTTCCAAAGGTCTTTTACATGTGTTTTTTACTTAGACACACTTACACACTCTAGTAACTTTGCAAATAGTATATTTACTTCCATTAAGAATTCATTGCATAATGATACATAACTTTAAAAATGATTGTAAGCTCTAATCTTCTATAACAACATAACCTTCTAAAGAGACGTACGCTAGTTATTGGGACTAGGTGGTGTGAAAGATATTTGAGAGACACCCCTTGAGATGACCTAAAATAAGTGAACCCTAATGTCAAGTCATTGTTTGGCTAACTGATAGTATAGCATGTAACATCATGGTTTGTCTGAGTTGACACTCCATTGAAAGGGTTTCAAAAAATGAGGGGCCCTTGCTTCACATACTCTGTAACTGCAAGTGCCACCACTCCTAGGATGCTTTCCATACCATTCCCAAGAAGCAGGTCATGCCACTGGTAATCGTGATTATGGACACCACACCCTTCTACAAAGTATGTAGATGCATCCCTTACCAGATTTTTGATATGGTTCAAGAAGAAGAGCTCAGACGTCCAATGATTCATCAAAGATTAATTGAAGATGATCTTGCAATATTGGGCCACTAGGCATGAGGGTGCTGGCTAGGACGAAGCATGCAATTTTCTTGAGGTTGGGTGATTCCACAAAATGGAAAACAGTTGTTGATTATAATGCTCAGAAAGAGCAAACCATTGATGATTGTAAATTTAAGAAAGGCAAGATACAAGGATATCATTAGGAAAATGATCGATGCAAGAGTACATATTTTCTTTGATGAAATGAATTGAAATCTTACCTCTTGAATTTGGTACTTGCAGTTTCAATGATGAGCTCTGAAGACATACACAATCTTCTGATCTTTCACTTTTCCTCAGGTATGGCATACGCGATCTTTTGGATCAGTAGGCCAAAAATTGGATGGTTTTGGTAGAAGGGGAATAGGAACATATACAGCGAAAAGCCACAAAAGAAGAGCTGCGAAGGATGTTGAAATTGCCAATGGTCCATTTTAGATCCGATGGTTCATATTCTCTAATTAAAATCCAATGATGGAGAAATCCCCAATCGTCCTCCCCCAAACCTCTCCTTAAGAGATAAAATAGATGCTTTATTATGTTCGATAGGATGACAAATCATTCAAATGTATTAACATTTTCATCAGTAGAGGCTAGCTATTATTTTTGGGGAATTGTATTTGAGAGTTTGTATTTGATCATAAGATAATTCTTTCAAATATACAACACTTTCATAACTTGAGGCTAGCTATATTTTTAGGGAAATTGACTTTGTGAGCTTTCTTCTCGAAATTTTGTTGCCAATGTCAACAAAGAGTGGGATGTTTTAAAAATAATTTGTTAGATCATAATCAAATTCCTTTAAATGTACAACATTTTCGTAAGTAGAGGGTCACTATCTTTCCATAATGTTTACAAAAGATGAGCTAGTTTGACATTGCCAAAAAAAGATCGACTTTGTTTGCATTTCCAAAAATGCTTGCAAAAAAAATTCCTTCTCCACAACTAAGCATAAAATAGTGTGGATTGTGATTGGAACTCCAAAATCTACAAGCAACTACCAAAAAATTATGTAAAAGAAGGACAACAACTACAAAAAATAATGCAAAGATAGAACCATGAAATTAATTGCACAAATTTTCCCAAGTTAGTTTAGTTGTTTAGATATATGCGTATATTTACTTGTAACTCGAGACACTACTCTCTCAGCATCCATGCCAAATGTTGGCTCTTTCCCACAAATTATATCGGGAAAGTAGGGTATTCTTAGTATATGCAAGGTTTTGAGGCTTTCTGCCATCTACAAATATATTGGTGTCTTTGTTTGTAGTATAAGTGTAGCTTAGGACTTCAGGTCGTATTCCAATATAATGAGAGATGTAGTCTTAAGTATTGTAAGAAAACATAGTGCATGCATGTGTGAAAGGAATGTGCATCATCATGATTGGGGTAATGAAGGCTTTTGCCTTCATTGGGGGTTGAAAGGTATAGGAGGAGTTCAAGGGTTAGAGAGAGGTTTAGGGTTCAAAAGGGATTAAGGGTTTAGAAGAGGGTCCAGGGTTTAGCTCACGGTTTAGAAGGAGGATCCAAGGTTTAGGGTAGAGTACATGGTGGAGAACTCATCTCCCTTGTAGATCAAGGAGGTCAAGGGTTGAGGGAGTAAGGGTTTAGGGGGAGCATAGGAGTCGGAGAAGAAGAAGGTGTAAGAGCATGGGGAAGGAGGAGAGCATGGAGAAGGGAGGAGGAGGAGGAGGAGGAGGAGGATTTGGGAGGAGGAAGAGGAGTTGGGAGAGGTGAGGGAGAGGAGGGGTTGCAAGCTTGGAGGAGAGGGGAGCAGGAGTTGCAAGCTTGGAGGAGAGGGGAGCAGGAGTTGCAAGGTTAGTACATGCTTTTGGATGTGGAATGCAAAGAAGCATGGACACTTGGGGAGACAATTGCTTGGAATAGTAATTCATGATCTTGCAACATAATGTACTACTATAGCAATCAGTGTGTGATCTTCTACTATTACAGAGAAAATGCCATAAAGTCACTATCAAGTGTCACTCTATCAGCCAGTGGAGGTAAGAATAGAAAACATATAACAGCATCACATAACCAAGATGATCTAGATCAGCTTTGCCAATCACACATCTGGTTGGGAAGAGTTTTATCAGGAGGAACTGACCAGCAAAAGCAGGCCATCGTTCGGATAAAACTCGGCTCTACTAACACCTATCTACATAAATAGATATGATATATAAGAAAATCAAAGTGGGGGAACTGATTGGCAGACGCGAGCCATCACTTGGCTTCAATCTTTACTATTATACACATTAGTTGAGGTGAGGCGAATTTGATCCATCGAAGTGGATCCTAACTGAGACATAAACAAACTTCTCTCTCTCTCTCTCTCTTTTACTCTCCCTCTCTCTATTTTCCTCTCTCCCTTTTACTCTCCCTCTCTCTTTTACTCTCCCTCCCTCTTTTTCCTCTCTCTCTCTCTCTCTCCCTCTCTCTTTCAACCCCTCTCTTTCCCTCTCTCAAAGAACCTAGTGATAGTTAGCCAAGTGAGGTGAATCCGACCGGCCAAGGTGGGTCATCAAAAGGCAGAAAGCAGGAGCTATGGCAAGAAAGTGATAGGTTTGGTAGGGCGGTAATGGTGGGAGAGGGGTCATTTTATAGGATTTCTCACAGACACCAGTGGTAACCGTCCTGTATCATGCAGTATGTCAACGTACAAGATTTCTTATCCTTCCCAATCAGATGATCCAAGGTGTCACATGTGCTGATTGGACATGTACCGCATAATAGAGCCAGGTTACCAGCAGTGTCTACTGGTGCCCTAAAACACACCACGCGATAGAGATGATGGAGCATGCGGGAAAATGATACACCTTGGTAGTCTTTCAGTCGACAGCCAATGTAAACAACCATGTGTTTTGTGTTTAGGGCATTAGGCCATGATCTTTAATCAAAAAGTATGTATTTTTATTTTAAAAAACATACTTTTTAAATCCCTGTATTTTGCACAAGCTTTAATGAGTGGTATCCTTGTGCCTCAAAATTTTGATGTGGATCATACATCATTTCCATGGTTGGTAATGCATATTTCAAAAATTCTTACCATCCATCACACACAAATGCTAAAAATATGCATCATTGGCCTTTGAGCATATTTAAGTGTGTCCACTAGACTTGCATAGGTATTAATGACATTATCTTCCTTGTTCTTGCAAATTTTCACATGCGAATATGAGCATTCTTGTTCCCCAGTGGCACATCCTACATCCGATGAACCTGAGACTTTGCAAGGACACAAAAGACATTACTTTAAGTCTTGTGCAAATTTGGGTACCAATCTGATGGTCATTCATATGGATGTCCTTGTCCGATGTGTGTTTTTGCTTGACATACATATGATGCACATGTGGATGGGGACAAACTGCCTTCCCGGTAGCACATACAGCACCAGATACATCTGAACCTTTGCAAGGACATTAAAACCACTTGTTTTAAGACACATGTAAAGTTTGCTGCCAATCCGATGGTGGGATATATGGATGTTGGTCACATCCACAAGCTTTTGGGAATATTGGACATTTTGAGCTTATAAATGCACTCGGGGGGGTCGCTCATCATATGTAACCCTATCACGTGAGTTCAACAAAAGGATATTTTTTATTTCTAAAATTTACAGAAATAAATATACATAAGGGACTATTTAAAATAGTTTTGGAAAAAATTTACAGATTTGTATAGAAAAGGGGTACATTTTATTAATGAAAAAATTTACAAATAAGGGATTTTAAATATAGGCATTGAACGCACGTGATATAGAGGGCTTATACATAGTGACCCCCCTGAGTAAATGCATTGGATTTATGATTTCAGGTGGTTTGCTAAAAGATTTCTCCATCTTGACATTGTTGCACCTTTTGAATATATATTCATTTGGGATGAAGATTTGGATGTGGAACATTTGTAATGTTGAGGAGTAAGTGTATTTGAAAATATGGATAGACTCCTATGGAATGAAATGAAAGGATTTACAAAGGATTTTGCAGTATACCCACATAGTGTATTATCTTCCAATGAACCTAGTATACCATTGAGTAAGACCTTTTAAGGGCTTGTTTTATAGTACTTGGGTTGAAGGGGAAAAGTTAAAGGGGTAAAGAGCAAAGGGGGAAGGTGCCAAAATGCATTTTGGGCTTAAAAATCCCCCCAAAATGTTTCCTTTGCCTCCTTCAAATGGCTCCTTAATGGAACAAAGAACTTATCACAATTCCAATGCCTAGCTTGTATCACGATTATCAAATTTGAAACCCAAATCTCTTCCCTTGTACTTGCACCCTATAGCTTGTTGTGTACCTTCCCTGCACTCTTGCATTGGTATGCCTTGCTCTTGTATCTTGGAACTCAAATTACAAAGCGCCTTGTAGCTCCTGAGCTCGCTCCTACATATCCCATCTACATCAACTCGTCATGGACTAGCAGCTCTCCATACTTCATATATCTGGTGCGTAGCTCAGTAGTTGGCCATGGCAGTAACTCGGTGTTGTATAGTAATTGGTAGCACTTAGCTTTCATTGGCAGTTGGCCATGAGCAGCTTCCATTGCAACTACATTGGGAGGCGGAAGGGTAGGGTGGAGGTCTCCTAACATGATTGCAACACGGCTTTCTAGAGGCCCTTCAACTCATACAACTCCATTTTAATAGAATGTTCCAGCATTAACCACCATGAGTTTCTATCTTAAAGTAACCCGTATCTTCTAATTATATGCCTCCCATTCCACAAATTATATGCATTATGCTCTCTCTCTCTCTCTCTCTCTCTCTCTCTCTCTCTTTCTCGCACACGAGCATGTGTCTCTCTCTCTCTATTCATATATTTGAGGGAATTGTGCTATATACCTATTGACTCTATGGACTCTATGCTTCTATGTTTCCATATACATATTTGAATGCCTATCCTTCTATATGCCTATGTGTACGCTAGTGTATGCTTTACGCTTTATGTGAATGCCTATGTTTATGTATACCTATGCGAATACCTATGGACTCTATGCTTCTATGTTTCTATATACCTATTTGAATGCCTATCCTTCTATATGCCTATGTGAATGAATATTTCTATATGCTTCTATGTTTCTATATGCTTATGCTTATGTATACCTATGTGAATGCCATTGTTTATGCTTCTATGTTTCATTGGGTTTAAGTTGTATTCAAATTGGAAATACTTCATTTGTCTCTCAAAGCTAGATGTAAAGAGACATTGGAATAGCCTTGTCGATATGGTATGGAAGTATTTCTTTTATTTTCTTATGGTATGGTAGTTTCACTTTTATGTATTTCTTTCATTCACATATAGAATGATAATCCACATTGTTAGGTGTTTATAATGGCAAGTTCTTCAAGAAATTGAAGAAGGTAGTACATGTTCATGCAACTATAGGTGTGCCCATATGACTCAAGGATGGCAATTTGTTAGTAGAAGCACTTATTATGAGCATTGTTAGCATGATTTGACTGGAAATGTGCATTCGATTGTGCAAAGTCAAAGTCATGGTTTAAGTCAAGAGCAAACAAAATCTCATGTGAAATAAGGCAGTGAGATGAATGCTTTGTCTAACATGGAAGAAAGAAGAAGAATCTGTTGTAATTGTCTCTCATATTGTCATGGTGGATTACATGTAGCTCCTTCAACTTTTGTTTTAAACCAACAATTAAAGCATAGATATGAAGTCTTGGGTACCCGAATAGGTTTCCTTGGACACTATACAGAACAATATAAATGAGAATGAGCCATATAACTTTCATGAGGTACCTAATGATGGTTCCATAAATTTGAATCAACAACCATATGATCCCCCCATGCCATTTAACCCCCCCGTAGAACCTGATGATGTTGCTAAATGGTAGGGATCATCAATATGCAACCAAATACTAGAGAGGATAATCAAGCTCCAAGCTTTGTGGTATGAGCATCAAATTCCAATTGAGGCTCAAGATAAGATTTTGAGACTCTTTTTTGGTGACATGAGTGGAAGAAGAGTAGGAAGTCGAAGTTCTCAATGCAAAAAACCAAGCTTAAGTAAACCCTTGGTACAACTATCAGAGTCATTGGATAGCATGCTTGATGGAATAAGAGTTCCCGCTTGTTGGGAGCGACTAAACTCAATGTTCAATGGACATGGAATGGTTCAACGTCAACACTATAGAGTATGTATTGGTTCAAATGATAATCGACATGATATTGAGCTTCTTCAACCTAGTAAAGAGAACATCTATGTTGGAAATGAAATACTATGTTCTTGTCAGGAGAATGTGGGGAAGAGAAAATTTAAGCATGATTATTTTACATGTTGTGAGAAGTTTCCAAACTGTAATAAGCCAAGAATGTAGATGTTGGCATTTGACTACATACCTATCACTAATTAGGTTGAGCTCCTAGTCAAAAGTAAATGTCATGATTTGCTCAATATGAGGCATAGAAAGGAGACGTGGTTACGAAAGGAGACACAAGCAAAATCACATTTTATTGGCGAATTTTTGGATGGATCATAATGTTGGGAGGTGCAGGACTTTTGGAACCCGGATGTTGAATATGAGTTGCCTATTCTGTGTGGAAACTCGAAATGTAACAAAATGTACACTACATATCCAAAGTCATGTTTCTCAGATATTCTAAGAAGAGGATGGAATGAACAAGCTAAAAAGTTTGATTTTGTGTGTAAGCAATGTTGCCTCTCAAACAAGTGTGACAACAAATTATGCAAGGTATGCATATTTCCATGTGACAAAGATAATTGTCTATCTTGCTTTGGTTTATATGTAGTCTCACCTTTGTTGCATACATTAAAAAGTATAGTAATAAACATTATTACCACAGGGTGATCCTAAGAATTTTTAATCTCTTATCAATTAGGATGGTTGTCAAGCATCTCAAACCACACAAAAGATTTTGGTGCGCTTGAAATCATGGTTTTAAATGGTGGAAAGAACTCCTCAATAGACATTTTGTTGGTACTATTTATGCCATTTAGTTGTAAAAAAATATTTCAAAATTGAAATGGTGCATTTAGTACTTTTTTGCAGCCCCTTACTGTAGATGACCTAGAAAAAAAATTTATTGAGGGAATTGAAGTGCTATATAACTATCTAGTGGAAAAAATATTTAATGATCCCTTTGGTAGAACCAAAATATGTAAAGCTCGAGCAATGATGATGATGGTCACTAGAGATCATCTAGCCCAATGCAAGATAGGTGCATTCAAAGATTGCGGACAATCATTTTGCCGAAGGAATACTCAAAACCTTAGTAATTCTTCATTGTAAGGAAGATACCTTTATGATGAAAACAGGTTCCAAGCAAGGTATCCACCTCCCAAATGATGTCTAACCGAGATGTTCAAGGCCTTGTCACAATTAAAGAATTCCTTCACTCAAGAGAAGTAATACTAAAGGATGCTGGATTATTTGGAGAGTGCATACTATGGAGGTTGTAAGATCTCTATGGTTTTAATTTATCATTGGACTTAGTATATGATGCATAACTTCACTCATAAAAACATCAACCAATGAGACAAAAAGAACAATGGACTTTTATGTTGATATAGTCACTAAGATTTCTCCTTCATCTATTTGGTATGGACGGTGGCCACATGCTCCAAATAAATACCACAAAAGCTTCAAGGAGGAAGAGAATCAAAATTTTTTGCAATGGTGCTTACCATATATTTTCAATAGAATGGAAGGTATACCCAAGCACTTACATGACTTGGGTATTTTGCTAATTGATATTGCACATAGTTTCTATAATTATAGCCATGACAATGGTTGGTCAATGGAAACTATGGGAATTGTAAGTAGCTTCCTTCTTTCTTGGAAAATATGCAAGGAAGAATCAATGGGAGCAAATTATTTTCCATTCGAGCATGCTGCAAGTTCGTACATTTTGCTTAATGTGAACTTGTTGAAATTTTAATGATTAGTGTTTCTTTTCTAACATTTTATTTAGTCTGACTAAAAATTCTCATATCGCATGAAATGGGGAAATATTAGATGATGTTTTAAGACATGGTATGTATGACATTTTTGGTGCTACTTACTCGAACGCATGGGATCATCCTATTCTAGTGTGACCACCAATCATCGAAACGATGAAGAAACATATGTTCACTTATTTAGGAGAATCCATTTTACCAAGGTCTTTTGTGCCTTGCAAGAAGAGTGGGATGGGCGGATGCCACATGAGAGAAAGTTAACGAAGGTACATAGATCCATTATTCATCCTTTTGTCATGCAATAATCAATCATGAAAGTTCATCATGTCATCTAGAACATAAGTATGTACTTTTAGAGCTTTCTTTGATCGTGAAAGCTAAAGATTTGTGGAGAGTACTTGTTATGGATAATGAAAATCTACCATGTTGCAAAATGCTGAAACAAAAAGTCATTCCAATAACGAGAAAGAAAAGAGCACATCGATTCCTCTCTAAGGAGGAACCGACATTATATCTTGAACAAATTTGGTGTACTAAAGTGTGTTGTCTTCAAGCATGTAGAGGAACAACGTATGAAAAAGTTTTTTATAATGGGGATATCTACAAGACTGGAGATGATGTGGTAGTGAGAGTGGATGGATTGGATACAACAATAGATAGTGTAGGTCATTGGAAGGCACACATTACATCATTCTTCTCTACTCGGGGTGGTCACTATGTATAAACCCACAAAATGGTAACTATTTGATTTTTACCTTGGTGGAGGGTTAGTTACAAGTATTGCCTTGCCATCATCAGTTGTCCATCCATACCAAAGGTGCTTAAAGTCACTTGACTATAAATTGCATGCTATTGAGGTTAGTTGTTGCTAGGGATTCTCCATCTCCCATCTGATGTGCAAAGATCTAGCTTTAGCATAATATTTGAATTTCGGACTGCCAAAGAAAAAAAAGATTCCAACATGCTCCAAGTTTGAGTGGCAGTGTTCAAAACATCTACGTGATGGAAGACATCTATACCAAGAATTCGACAAAGAAGGCCAAGAGACTTTGGATTCTTCAAGTACCATGCTTGCATCTTCTCCAGGACTTGATTACTTGATGGCTTCTGCTCAACTCCCACAAACCTTTTCCATGAAAGGAGGCAAACAAAGAGCTACCATGAATCAAGTTTTCGAGGATATGCATCAAATTCAGCGCATGGATAAAAAAACTTGTTGGGAGAATAACTTCACTCAGTAGAGTGTCCTTTTACCAGCACATCTCAAGATTCCAATAAAAAAACACCCTTTTGACATTTATACAGTCTAGGGATGTTTTTATTGAAGCTATGCTTATATATTAATATAAAATCTTGGCAAAAGTTTTCAAGATCATTTTTTAAGTTTCACAATATTAGGAGAGTGTAGTACCTCTTTTATATATTTTCTTTTGAATTTTGAAGAAAATAATGTAAATCTTAGCGAAGATTTACATTTCTTTGCATAAAACTTTTAAATCCTTGCGAATGTTTCAAACATTTGTTTTTATTGGGACATACAAACTTTCGACACCAATATAAAAGTTTAGGAGGTGGGTTACATATGGGCTATGTATGGGATGCACATGGGAAGAACATAGGGGGTGGGCTACACATGTATTGCATATGGGAGGGAGAATGTTAATTTATCAATTGCAATTTAAAAGTTATGTAAATTGATATCTTTAAAGAATGATGCATTTCTCCTTTTATAGATTGGCATAGAAAGATTATTGATTCATATGCTACATGTTATACTTCAAATTAACGCATTCCTTCTTTATCAATTAGTATAGAGGATTATTAATTTATATACTATGGGTTGATACTTTTTAGGTTGATGAATTTTGTGAAGAAGATCAAGAGACAATTCTCTTGAAATATCATATTGTATGTTTTCTATATAGTGAAGTTATTTGCTATATAGTCGATGTAGGAAATGTTCAAAGTTTACTAGTCCAAACTTTGATACATTGAATTGTATCTAGTAAAGTCCATTTTTTTCCCTATATAAACAAATTGTCGATATTTTGGGTGAATAGAACTACAAGGTTGTTGATCACAAAACCAAAATATTTTTGGAAAAAATCACTACGAGCATGCCGATCATGAAACCAAGATAGGAGTAGTTATCACACAAACCAACGTAACGTTTCACTCCAAACTACGATCAGGGCATGCAATAGCTCAAAATGAAGAGCACAACTAGAACTACAATCTGTAAAGCCATCTTTGATCACTTTGCCACCAATAAATTTCTAAAATTTGCACATCAGAAGACCTCCAAAAAGCCACATCAAGTTAGAGATGTCATAATTGATAAAATATAATAATGGATGAGATATTGAAATAGCTATGTAATGAAATAAACAAGTACTACTTCCTGTCTTTCTTTGTTAGAGTGAGCATACAATAGTGGGACCATTGTTTCTCTGATACCACAACAAGAAAAAGCAACTATAGGCATGCTTGATAGACGTGTAAAATAGTAGGCACGTCTATACACGTTGCTAGAATAGTGAAAATGCATCTATTAGCACATCCATTTATGCATCTATGAGCGCGTCTGCATTGTGAATTAGATGCAGATTTAGACACGGATTTAGACTCAAAAAAGAGCATAAGTGAGATTTTGGTGCAGGCTGATGAATGTACATCACTACTTTCCAAACATTGCCCATGATTACCAAATCAATTAAATAAGCAATCTAAATTATTGAAAGCTCCTAAGTTATGCATATCATTCTATATACCGACCTTGCTCATGCATCCACTAGCTTACTCCCATTCTTCCATTGTGATATGCATCCCCTCATCTCTCTATGCTCTCTCCATTTCGTCAAGTAGCCAATCCACATGAATATCCTTTGGAAGTGCTCTTAGATGTCAAGTCTATGGCACACAAGATCCGTGGTGTGTACGAAAGAGGGCCCTTTCTCCTTGTCTTCTTGCCTTTGCATCCTCGTATCTTGTCACCCATCTTTTCATCACATCACTATTAAGCATGCAATAAAGGTTGATATTATTAATCAACTCTGTGTCTATTACTTTGCTCTTCCCTTTCCCTTGAGGCACAACAGAGGTCATCCTTAGGTCTTCATCATCTCTCCATAGATGTGGGAGAGAGCTATCCACATCAACAAGAAACTCATAAATATATATAAGTGACTCTTGTACCAACCCAACCCTCGGCCATGCTACCTTCAGGCCTTGCATTTTGTCTCACAAAACCCTTCAAGGTCTTCATGAAGCGCTTGAGGAAGAACAACCATCATGCATGTATAGTACTGCATATAGCAATCCCATCCACCAAATGCACTATGAGATGTAGTTGGCTTGTGAGAATAGAACGTGGAAATGTCTCCTCCACTAAATAAACCACCTCCATTGACATAACTCGAGTATTCTCAAGTGTAGTGGGATCTAGCTATTTCCTTTGAGCTCACATACCTAGAAAGAAAAAAGTACACCATATTAGCGATATGGACACCTTGCATGGAGCATTGATACACTTCACATTTTGTATCCTGTAAAGTACCTCACAAGCCCACCCATCTTGTAAATACAATCCTTCACGTCCTTCAATGCACTACGAGAAATGCTAGTAGGTAGTATGATTTGAACACACGAGAAACGGTTGATTAGCTGCTTCCAATTCACTCACAAATTTGGAAAGAAAAAGATATTATGCACATAAAATACTTACTTGGAGAATCTATAGGCATGTCTAAAACATAGTGTAGACATGCTGATAGATACGCTTTTAGGCATGCATTTAGATGCGCTTTTAGACTCCCTTTTAGATGTGCAGACTACGAGCTAATTTTTTAACCTACTTTTAGCGTGCTTGCTTTTTGTTCACATACTTTTAGCATCGTGTGGCATGCTTTCCTATTTGCAAACATAGCTCCAGGCATCTATACTTATCTCCAAGCACCCACACTCATCTCCAAGCTTACACAATCATCCCCAAGCATACAAGAGAAGAGGGTGAACAAGGATGAGAAGAAAGAGAAGTAGCTTTAAAGAAGGACAAGAAGCTTCCATACCTCTATCCAAGGTAAGTCTCTTGGCAGTTGGTCTTCTTTGGAAGTTGCTCTCTTTGGATTTGTCCTTTGTGGTATGCAGGGAACGGATGTTTTTGGTACTAGTGTTGTTCTTTTTGGGGTCAGGTGCATGTCCTTTTTAGTTTCTTTCAAAAAGGCATTTGTCAGAGCGCATCAAAAGTGCATCTAACAGCGTGTCTATCTTTTGAAAAAATAGACAGTCGTGCTTGTAGACGCATTGTTAGATGTGTCTATAGACGCGCTACGATAGTTTTTCTTGTGTGTTCTTCCCTTTTCCCTTCCCTTTCCCCTTCTCTTTCCTTTTCCTTCTCTTTCCCTTCCCCTTATCCTTCCCCTTTCCCTTCCAACAAGAAAGGGATTGCATGAATGATGGAAATAAGTGATTGCATGAATGATGGAAAGGGATTGCATGAATGAAGAAAGGGATTGCATGAATGAAGAAAGGGATTGCATTCATGAGGAAATAAGGGATTGCATTCTCTTTTTCTCTCTTTTCTCCTCTCTTTCCTTCTCTTTTCTCCTCTCTTTTTCTCTCTTATCTCCTTTCTTTTTTCTCCTCTCTTTTCCTCTCTCTTATCATCTCTTTCCTTCTCTCTTTTTCTCTCTTTTATTCTCACTTTTTCTCTCTTTTATCCTCTCTTGCCTTCTCTCTTTTTGTCTCTTTTCCTCTCTTTTTTCCTCTCTTTTTCTCTGCTATCGCCTATCTTTTTCTCTCTTTTTTCTCCTCTCTTTTCTCGTCTCTTTCCTTCTCTCTTTTTCTCCCTTTTATCCTCACTTTTTCTCACTTTTTCCTTCTCTCTTTTATCATCTCTTTCCTTCTCTCTTTTTGTCTCTTTTCCTCTCTTTTCTCCTCTCTTTTTCTCTCTTATCTCCTCTCTTTTTCTCTCTTTTGTCTCCTCTCTTTTTTCCTCTCTTTCCTTCTCTCTTTTTATCCTCATTTTTTCTCTCTTTTATCCTCTCTTTTTGTCTCTTTTTCTCTCTTTTCTCCTCTCTATTTCTCTCTTATCTCCTCTCCTTTTCTCTCTTTTTTATCCTTTCTTTTCTCCTCTATTTCCTTGTCTCTTTTTCTCTCTTTTATCCTAGCTTTTTCTCTTTTTCCTTCTCTCTTTTATCCTCTCTTTTCATCTCTTTTCGTCTCTCTTTTTCTCTCTTATCTCCTCTCTTTTTCTCTCTTTTTTCTCCTCTCTTTTCCTCTATTTTCCTCTCTTTTCTCCTCTCTTTCCTTCTCTATTTTTCTCTCTTTTATCCCCACGTTTTCTCTTTTCTCCTCTCTTTTTCTCTCTTTTTTCTGCTCTCTTTTTCTCTCTTTTCTCCTCTCTTTCCTTCTCTTTTTTTCCCCACGTGAAGCTTCAATAGCCTGACATTGAGCAAGCAGATACATACTTTTGTCACTCTAATTCAAAGAATGTACGAGTCTATAAAGGCTTGCTCAATGTCAGGTGTCACTCTATTTTTTCTTTTGCATCTCTTGACGAGGGCATGCATGATGGAAAGAGGGCATGCTCGATGGTAATCTTCTTCTTTTCTTTTCTTCAATTCATCATGTGGCCAAGAAGCTCTTTAGCCTCACCTGATCTTCGGGATGCCATCTTTCGGGAGTTATATAACATTTTGGGGCTCCCTCCCACTCCTCAGGAGTTATACACATACATGAAGGGTACTCCAAACACCCCCCAAGAGTTGGCAATATAGACTCCAAAACCCCCCCCCAGCTATTAGATTCACCCAGTGGAATCGAGACAGCCCAGAGCCTAGCCCCTTCTCCCCCCTGCAGTCAGGAGCCCCTTCTACCTCGCAGAGCTGCCGGCATACTCTCATGTAGTCGAGAGTCGCTTCTCAACTACGAGTGGCCAGCGTACTCCCCTGCAATCGAGAGTCGCTTCTCTAGTTATGAGTAGCTAGCATACTAGCTTGACACAATAGGGTAGCATGCATAGTAGTAGGGAGAGTGGTGGGGGATGCATGGCATAGTGGTTTGGGGGGGTAATGGTGGGGGCAGGGATGATTTAGATGATGGAGACGTGCCAGAGGGTGATGGTACCATCTTCTATGACATCACTCAGATAGGAGGCATCTTAATGGATGCACAGGGGAAGGACATCATGGCTTTCATGCACTCTAATTGTTAACAACTATAGAGATTGCTTTATTCACTATAAAGACCATAAAAAAAAGTTGGCTGATGATACCCTCACTTTTGTTCGCTCGAGGTACCCCAATCCCCCCAAGTCAAAGATTGTTATAATACTTGCCAATAAAAGATCTTCACTTAAGAGGCAGGTACTTAATCGAGATTTCCAAGATAGAGGGAGGTCAAGCACCAAGGGGCCAGCCCCACACTGCTCACAAGCATGAGTGAAAGAAAGCAATGAAGGCAGCGAAGGCGGACCCCAATCTACAGCATGTGGAGGCATGAAGGATCCAAATGGAGCAATATGGAAACGTGCATTTTGGAGCAGGGGGTGTTGAATCATGGGAGGCCCAATTTTTAAGTATCAATTTAAAATTATATTGTGTTTATGTGGTTTATTAGGACGTTGTTTCTTTGTACTAACCCCTCCACAAATTGTGTCATCTTGCAGCTTGATATCGTGAGCAGGTATCCTACTCATGTCAAGACAGCCTGCCACCACCACCATTGCAAAGGAGATACATGGAGGCACTTCTATGATGACATGTTAATTACTAAGGAGTAGTATATATGGGCTACTGGAGTGCCCCCCAGGTATTTAAAAGTAATTAAATAATGTCAATATTCTAAATAAAGATTTGATTTTTCATACATTGATACATGTTGTCCCTCATTTATAGGGCCCTACGACTAATCAGGAGGAAGAAGATGAGGAAGAAGGGAGCGAAGAAGGGATCAAAGAAGGGAGCGAGGCCGCAGACAACTTAGATTAGTCGTAGAAGTAGTGCTAGCTTTGTGCCTCTCTTGTATATACATTCCTCTTATTTTTTGTACTTGAAGCCATGGGACGTGGCTTGACTTCATGCTATATGTACATACAAGCACTTTTTGGGCTATGAATTAATATACAGTCCTTTTATTTTTTTGGCTTTCAATTTCCTTATGCAACATTCTATCAATGAATGCCTTGTGAACTAAACGTTTTGGATTGTAATGTTTTATTCAGAATTGTAATCGTCGGCTATAGACCTGCTTGGAGTCATCCTAATTAAAATGCAGTTGGCTGTAAGAATTGAATTGCACAATGTGGAAATGGGATTCTTGTAACTACATAGCATACACAACATACACAGCATTCTGTTCAACCACACAAAATTCTACTTTTATTAAAAAAATATATTCTATAGAGCATCTATAAGCGCATCTATGTACGTGTCTTTTTGTTTTTTTTTTATTTTTAAAGAGTGTCTAAAAGTGCATCTATAGGTGCATATGTCCGTTATATAGACACACCTATAGATGCAGGTTTGTAGACGTGCAAATAGATGCACTCATAAGGTTTTTTTTAGTTAAGGAAACGTGTCTGTGTGCGTGTCTGTGATCACCAAATAGACTCCCAAAGACTAATTCATAATGATCACAAGTCACACATATATAGGTGAGACCTAGTTGGAGTTGGAGCGAGCTATATATAGCTCTAACAAGTGTAGGTATATACCAACATTAAGATAGTGTCACTATATATTGACACCATCAGAAGAAGCTTTACTGTAGTGTTGGCATATATATCGACATAGGTAAACATTTTCCACACTGATGGAATTATAGAATGTTGTTTGCAATAAGACCCAAAATAAAATTTCCTTGCAAGTTTTATCATTGAAAAGTTAAAAGATATAAGAGACTGTACACCATGTTTGAGACCAAAATATTCATGTATTCATGGTGAAGTCAATATATAAATGTACATAATGCCACTCTAAAATTGAAAGGGGCAAAGATAAAAATCCTAGTCGATAGAAAAAATAATAATAAATAGGATTTACATCAATGGCTCAAGTCCAATGTGCCAAATAAGTCTACCTCTAACTGTATAGTCGATTGATCACCTATATCATCATTGTCTATTGTACATCTACCTATAATTGATCCTCTACTTCATCTTCTTCAACAATATCGAGTGATGCATGATCCTCACCTTCTCTTATCTCTTATCTTTTTGTTTTTCATGAATAACATGCAACCTTTTTCTAGTCAATATGTGAGTACCCCCTTTCAATGATACCCTTATGTATGTAATCAATGTGCAAAAACTAGATTCTAAAAATGCATTCTCTTCTCAGGGGGTCACTATGTATAAACCCTCTATATCACGTGCGTTCAAGGCCTATTTCTAAAATCCCTTATCTGTAAATTTTTCATTACTAAAATGTACCCCTTTTCTATACAAATCTGTAAATTTTTTCCAAAACTATTTTAAATAGTCCCTTATGTATATTTATTTCTGTAAATTTTAGAAATAGAAAATATCCTTCTGTTGAACTCACGTGATAGGGTTACATATTATGAGTGACCCCCCTGAGATTCTCTTGAACCCACATGCTACTCTTACATATTAGTGAGTGACCCCAACAAGGCTATTAGAGAGATGTTCTAGCGTTGTTGTCAATTCTATCATCTCTCCATAGTCATGGGAGAGAGCTATCCACATCAACAAGAAACTCAGAAATATATACAAGTGACTCTTGTACCAACCAACCCTCGGCCATGCTACCTTCGGGTCTTGCATTTTGTCTCACGAAGCCCTTCAAGGTCTTCATGAAGCGCTCGAGGAAGAACAACCATCGTGCATGTATAGTGGAGGCACGTAGAACAGAGAATGTGCACCCCTCAAACAGTGGAGTCGATGCTGCGGTAAAAAGATCATCCTGCTCCATGCTATTATCCCTCCCTTGATGGACATATAAATCCCGCACCATATCATCAAACACCTCCTCCTCCACGGCTTCATGAGGTAATGGCAGAGGGCTACTATCACCATTACTCCATGCATCCGTGACGGTCCCTCCTGAAGATCCCACCTCATATCGCCAACGCTTCGCCTCCTCATGACGGGCATAGGATAACATGTGCGGGTGTGGCACTGCATCCTGTATCAAATTAAAACATGATCATAACTCAAACATATGAACACCCATAGGTATCTCAATCAACCTTAACTTACAAACCCTTACCCTGTTTATGGTCACATCCCATTCTCCATACTTTGAGATATGATTGAGCGTAATCCTGCGTGCATGATACATGTTTCCTCGACATCGATCACACAGACATTTGATTTTTTTCTCCAACCACATTTCGCGATGGTGGATATGGAGGGATTCATCCTCACTGGAGCTACTTGTTGAAGATGGAGACATCCTACAAACAAACAACCCACCAAATTTGCTCTTCTTCAAATGCTTAATTTAAACTCTGTGTTGCGTCTATCGCCGTGTCTAAAGTCGCATCTAACATCGCATCTAATAGCGCGTCTAAACGTGCGTCTACTCTATGTATTCAGACGCGACTATAGACGCGACTATAGATGCGGCTTTTAAACCTGCTTTTCGGCGTGCCGCTCGCTTTGCTTTTCTTTTCATTACTTAAACTTCGCGAGCGGCTTCCTTCCTTCTTTATTAGCAGTTCCATAGATTCGAAGCTTAAGAGAGAGCCTCCCATACACAGTTCCAAGCTTTCACTCGAGAGAAAGGGACCGTACCTACACTTACTTCTAAGCCTAAAGGAGTGGAGTACAAACAAGGAGAAGAAACAAGTTTGGAAAAGAAAGATTCTTCCATACCTTTATCCAAGTAAGTCCTTTTGAAGTTGTTTTTGCTTGCTCTTTCCAGTTTTGTACTTTCTCGCATCCAGGAAACGCAGGATCTAGGTATGAGCGTCACGTTCTTTTGTCGGGCGCAACGTCCTTTTCGACTTTTTAGTATTCTCGCCTGTAACACCATATTAGAGAATTTGGGAAAATCCTGATAATTTGGGAACTTTTGAGGGGTTGTAATTATGTAACATTCAAAGTTTTTCATTGATTTTTCCCATAGATTTGGGAGTCCATCCAAATCTTGCAAATGTGCATGGTTTGCATCAACATAAATAAAATGTCAAATGTTGAGGTTTCGACCAATGCATGGTATTTTTTGAGGGGTTACAATTACAATGCATTGAGTGCACTCCATTGACTTTCTCCCTAGATTTGGTCGTGTATATGAAATTCACAATTTGGAGTGTGCCTATTCTGCATTAGCCGAGAAAAAAACATCATATGTTTGAGTTTAATGAAGTATTTTTTGCCTCTTCTCAAAAAAAGGTGGTGTTCAAAAACACCATTTTAGTTTAGTTGGAGAAAAAGTAAGAATGCAACACTAGTCCTTGATATTTTGTCGAGTGTGCAAAACTTGCAACCACAAAGCAATGGTCTGCAAAAAAAAAGATAAAGAAAAAAGATCAATGTCATACCTTCCAAATATTTGTCAGTATTCAAATAAATTATTGTTGTGCAAGGAAAAAAAAGTCATGCTTTTCAAGTACCTTCACTCCATTGTGGAGTCAGCATCAAAGTCGGAATCTGTTCTATGAGCCAAATTGGATAAAGCTCGCTTGCGTGCAATGGTTGGTATCTTCACCTTGATGGGGAGGTTGCTGCTCTTCGAGGAAAGCTTCTTTGAGAGGTTACATTTTGGAACCCATGACCATACAATAGCATCAACAGATTCCCAACGTGGAGGATCACCTTTATTGCACATCCAAATCTTGTTCCAACAATCTGCATACACCTCCTTAATTTCTGCATTGTGTCTTTTGCATATAGGTGCCCAATATTGTATGAAAACCTTCTTGAAATTTTTAGATTTATTATCCTTCTGTACATTAGTTTGAGCAATGCCTAGCCAAATTGGGTTAATTTTTTCTGCTGGTCGGACCAAAAGAAAGAGTCCTTTTTGTACATCAACCATTGGATCAAATGATTGTTTTGGCTTTTTCCTTTGAGGTCCACAGTAATGATCATTCAACTCTTCAATTTCTTGAAATCGTTTTCATTATCAAATACCTGCACACAATCAATATGTTGCGTCTTTGGCCAAAATCTCTCGTACATGCCCTCTACAGTACTATTGTTTGGTTTATCAAGCTCATCAATCATGTTCTTCCAGTACTTCACTACTGGCTTGTAAAACTTTGTGAAAGATGCATCTGGACCTTGCAGGTGTGCCCATTTTTCCCAAAAGCGTACATACTCCTTGATACCAACTATCACATCTAAGTGATCCTTCACATACTTGAACATGGTTACATAAGGCGGCTCTCCACTTGGTAGCATTGGGGATGACCATCCAGATGTCTCTTCCACAACTCAATGCCACCTTCACTTGGTTGCCAATCTAATGATCGTGGATGCACTTTATATTGCATGATAGGAACTTCATTTTGCATAAAGAACCGAAATTGGAGAGGCTTTGAGTGTCCCACTAAAGAATCTTTCCCATCACATAGGCATCCATCAACATAGCTCTTGAAATCAGGGACTTCCGTTACCAAAAATGGCATTGGAGAAGACTCCTCACATTGTCTAAAAGTATCCATGAGATGTGCAAATGTCAATGTTTGGCTAGTTCTTAACCTCTCTGAAAACCTGCTAAACATTGCATCAATATCCTCATGTGTATGCCCAACTATCAAGAATCCCAATTGAATTGACTTGAAAATCCCTCGAGCAACAAGTAATGATAGGTATGCAAACAAGTACCTATTCTTGTTTTTAGAACCACAATTATCCAACTGCAACAATAGGTGTTCGGGTAGTTTCTTGTAAGGATTTTCTTGATGGGAACTTCCAAGTCCAAGGTCTTTGAATGTTCCACCCACTGCTCCAAGCTGAAGTTGTTGCTTGCCATTAGAAACATAGTGAGAATCCAATGCTTCTCTTGAGGTTAGTGCATTTAGCAGAGCGTTGTCAGACCTTGGCATCCCATCATGTACTAAATCTCCAAGTGCATGGTTATCAAATCTTTCAAGATTTCTCAAACACAAAGCCAATGAACTGATTGTGAAGTTAGGATCCGATGGTCACAAGGATAAAGAAAAGTGACCATAATGTCCTTGACCATGTCCATGTGTTATCATGCCAGTCAAAGCCACTGGGAGCTGAAAGGACTTGTCTGTGTCCTTTGAACGATTGCGTAATCTAGGGATGGCTGTCTTCTTTTGGTCCATCTTATCATGGATAATGCACAAGTATGTCTGAGGATACATTTCAGAAAATCTGCGCCAAGTGTAGTACACATTTCTACAAATTTTTTGTTGTAACATGTGTTTTCTTCTATCTTCCATCAACTTATTACGTTCATTTTGGCATTTTGTCGCTGCAAGCTGAGCCTTGATTGCACTACATAAACCACACTTAGAGAATTCACTTGTTTTTGACAAAGTTACATGCTTGAATTCAGAGTTCCATATGCGGTTGAATGTGGAAGTTGACATCTCTTTACAACCCAAACTATGCTTTAATTTCATGTTAACTTCATAGAGAATATCAACCTACTTGTATACATCCGGTATCACCAACTGTGTTTCCCTTGATCCATCCTGAAGTGTTCTACTTTTGTGTGGCATACGCTCAGAATTGTTATCCACAAAATCTTGGATTATGGCTCTACCCAATTCTGTGTGGTCCCAACCTCTCCGCACGATTCCTTTATTACCATGTATGCACCTTCGTATACCAATTTCAAATTGCTCCCTGTATCGATAAAATGTTGTTTTTGGAATACCATGCATTTCATACCATGCTCTACAACAAACTTGAATACCATTCAATGAAAAGACATATTTGAACTGCCCATTGTCATCTTTTCGACAAGCAACCCCAAGAGTGTCATATATATAATTGGTGCGAGCCTCCAAACTTTGGCCCCAATACTCTATGCGTAATTTGGATATCATTTGACGATCGGCAAATTGACAACAATTTTGTTTACAACAATCAATCATAGATACTTTTATGACTGCATCCCTTGTGAGTCTAGATGATGCTAATGGCATGCCATGTTTTTTAGCTTTTCTCTTTATCATGCAGTAACGCCTCTTTTTTGTGGATTTTTCCATTGGGTCCTCATCTTCCATGTGCTTTTTCCCAAAACCACTTGAAGAATTCATGGTGTCATCGATTCTTAATGAAGTTCCATCTAAAAAGGTTATTTGTGCAATGGGCCATTTTATTAAGTGGATGGTATCGATGCCTGATACATCACTATGATACTTTTCAATTCCCACACCTAGATTACCTTCACCAAGCATCTCAAAATTTATAGGTTCAAATGGGTAGACATACAAAACAACACCCTCTGCAATGCTCTTGGTTTTCTGCTCATCCCATATTAAGACTTTCTTGTCCTTCCATGATTCTCGAATGGAAAACTCATCATATTCACATAGAGGTTCAACGTCAATGGTATCTGATGTTATATCATTCATTGGTACAATAGCTCCATTGACATTGTCCACACAACTCATTGATCGTGCTTTCCAATGAACTACACTACCCAAAGCCTCATAGACTAAGAATGCATCCATTGTAGGAAATGGAAGAAGTGCACTTTCATCCATACAAATATCGATCGCCACTGATACATTGTTTTCTCCCAAGGGCACACCTTGGCACATGTCATCATGTGATGTAGAGAATATTGTCCCAATGGCAACAATCTTTCCACTGACAAGCAAGTTGACTTTAACCCCCACTTTCAATGTGGCACCTGCATAGTACATAGCATTTGATGGTGTGACTTAGGATGAAAATGCTTTACAAGATTTCATTGCAAGACTAAATCTTCCTAAACCTTGGTGCTTTGAATTTTAGGCAGCAAAATTTGGCTACATGGCCAAATCTTCACAAACCATGGTGCTTTGAAATGGAGATAGCAAGATTTGTCCACACAAACAAATCTCCCGAGATGCTGGTGCTTTCAAGAAGCCATCAAGATTTATCCACACACCCAAATCTACTTAGACCTTGGTGCTTTGAAAGAAGCCCACAAGATTTGGCCACATGGTCAAATCTTCCCAGACCCTGGTGCTTTAAAAGGAGCCAAAAAGATTTGGCCACATGGCCAAATCTCCTAAGACAGTAGTGCTCAGACCTTGGTGCTTTCAAAGAAGCTACCAAGATTTGGATGCACGGCCAAATCCTTCAAGACCTTGGTGACTTCTTTCAAAGCACTGAGAAGATTTGTTTGTGGCATTCTTTCAAACTTGGGGAGATTTGGTCATGTAGCCAAATCTTGTAGGCTTCTTTCAAAGCACTAGGGTATGGAGAGTTTTGGCCGTGCAACCTCCTCTTGCATGCTTCTTTCAAATCACCAGGTTCTGGGAGATTTGGCCATGTGGCCAAATCTTTCAAAGCATTAGGGTTTGGGAAGATTTTGCCGTGCTACCAAATGTTGCTAGCTTCTTTGAAATCACTAGGAAGATTTGGCCACATGGCCAAATCTTCTTTCAAATCACTAGGAAGATTTGGCCACATGGACAAATCTTCAAACGTTAAATTTAAAAATTGAAAATCCAGATTTTAAAATTTAAAATTTAAAGTTCAAAATTTAAAATAAAAAATTCAAATTTCAAGTTTCAAGTTTCAAATTTTGAAATTCAAATCTAGAGATCCTACTTTCAAAAAAATCGTACATGCTTTTCATGATTCACGCTATTACACTTTAAAATCATACTATTACTTTAAAAGCAAACTAGAAAATCTAAAACTATTAAAAAGCCAAAACTTTAAAAGGAAAGCTAAACAAACCTTTTAAACCAAGCATAAAAAGTAAACCTATGAGAAGGAATTGAATTCGTCTTCATGGGGGATCAAGTGCTAGGCTCACCTTGTTCTCTCCCTTCCTAGATCTCCAATGTGTACGTAGGGTGCTTTGAGAGCTTTAGGACAACGTCTTAGATGGGGTAGTTCTTGGAAAACACTCCTTCACCCTTGCTTAGCTAATTGCAAGCAAAAAAGCTCAAAACTATGTCAAAATGAGAGGTCCTGGGAGGAAATGAGAGGTCCTGGGAGGCTCCCCATCCCAATTTTGTCCTAACAATGTGTACTTAACTATGTAGGTTTTAAACTTCCATTACCAATTCAACTCTCCATAGATTCCACACACAATAGTTGGATTAGAAAGAGGTCCTTTTTTTTTTTTTTTTGGTTGCTCTACATGCTTTTGGGTGGATTGCTCCTTCCCCCCAAAACATGCTTTTTTGGGGGGATTGCTCCTTCTCCCCCCCTATTTTTGGGTTTCTCTTCTCCCCCCTCTCAACCCACTCCTCTCTGCTACTGTTGTTGCTCCTCATGGTTCCTCGCTGCTGCTCCTCCTTCTCGTCGTTCCTCTCCTCCCCCTGCTCAAGCCGCTCCTCCACTCCTCGCTGCTCCTCCTCCTTCTTGCGGTTCGTCGCTGCTACTCCTCCTTCTCGTCATTCCTCTCCTCCCCCTACTCAAGCCGCTCCTCCACTCCTCGCTGCTGCTCCTCCTTCTCGCGGTTCGTCGTTGCTCCTTCTTCTTCTCGTCGTTCCTCTTCTCCCCCTGCTCAAGTCAGCAGTCCTCCACTCCTCGCGGTTCGTCGCTGCTCCTCCTCCTTCTCGTCGTTCCTCTTCTCCCCATGCTCAAGCCGCTCCTCCACTCCTCGCTGCTCCTCCTCCTTCTCGCAGTTCGTCGTTCCTCTTCTCCCCTTACTCAAGCCGCTCCTCATCCCTCCGTCGTCTTCTCTTCTACTCCTCCTCCTCCTCCTCCTCGTGGTTCCTCTTCTCCCACTGTCCACAATTGAGATCACACTCCCTTGGTCCGATGCATGGAGATTTCTCACACTGTGCTTCAAATGCCTGAACAAAGAAGTTTAAAGGTTGTCCTTCGTACATTTTCACCACATATGCTTTTGACAAGTTGCTCTTCATACATTTAGGACTTATCTTTCCAGACTGAGCTGCAAATCGAAAGCGGACATTCGCTCCCCTCTGGTGCTTCTCCCCTTCGGCTCCTCTTATGTTTGCCAGCAAGAAAGAAAACTGCTACAATTGCTACAGCTATTCTCTCTACAACTCCTACGATTGCTTGAAATCCAAATAGCACAAGCTCACGAACAACAATGGCTACTCAATCATCCAAGTAAGAAAATGAAAGAAATCGAAAGTGTACCTAATTCTTGCATCTTCTCCATTTTTTCCATTTCGAAACACCACGATTTGAAAGAAAGAGTCTTGTAAAAGTAGGAATCTCGAAGTGTGATTTGAAAGTAGGGTCTTTATTATATGATTTGACTTTCAGATCTTGAAATTTGAATTTTGAATTTTGTATCTAAGATTCAAAATTTCAATTTTGAATTTTGAATTTTAAATTTTGAATCTAAGATTTTGAATTTTGAATTTTGAAATTTTCATATTTGAAATTTGAATCTTAAGATTTAAATTTTGAATTTTAAATGGGGAGATTTGGCCATGCAGCCAAATCTTCTTGGCTTCTTTCAAAACATACAAGATTTGGCCGTACGGCCAAATCTTCCTAGACCTTGGTGATTTGAAGAAGCTATAAAGATTTGGCATCACAACTAAATCTTCCTAAACCTTGCTGCTTTAAAAAGATTTGTCCACATAGCCAAATCTTCCTAGACACTCATGATTAGAAAGAAGATAGCAAGATTTGGCCGCATGGCCAAATCTCCCTAGACCCTCGTGATTAGAAAGAAGCTAGCAAGATTTGGCCGCATGGCCAAATCTCTTTAGACCTAGGTGATTTAAAAGAAGCTAGAAAGTTTTGGCATCACAACCAAATCTCCCCAAGTCCTGCTGCTTTGAAAAGATTTGGCCGCACGGCTGAATCAATTGATGGAAATGAAATTGACACAGTGACAACAATCATTGAATCATATCGCAAAGTTTCAGCAACATTAAAGAAGCGTAAGAGTGGGGAAGATAGTGGGGAAGGAACAAAGAAAGGAAAATTGACTGTGGTTCAAGCACCAGGTGGTAGCGGAGAAGGGGCAAAGAAAGGAAAGCTAACTATAGTTGATGCGTCTTGAGTCTCCAACTCGTGCTGAGGCGGTGTAGATGTGGGAGGTGGTGTAGATGTGGGAGGCTCCATCGATGATCGAGCTGGGGGAGGTGGAATCGAAAGTGAACTCGATAGGGCAGAGACCATGTGCTGCAAGGATGATGCGACTTATAATCTATTTACGTAATGAAAACTATTTGTACATACTCCTTGATGAGGTAGGATGTCATTGGGATCATCCTATGAACCTACCGGTAGATGGGCCAAATGTGTGGCTCAATATTATGTTTATCAAACTCAATATTATTAAAAATTCTTAATTTTGATTAAAGTTTTTTCAAACTCTAGTTGTTGCATTTTTAAACTTAGATGTCTCAAATATTTTTTCCTTATATGTTTTCCTCTTTTTACTTTTTATCCAATTGATGGAATTAACTGTATGGCTCAATTATTGATGGGACTTTTTAATCTAAGCACACACACACTTTTTTTGTGTGTGGAATCTCTCTCTCTCTCTCTCTCACACACACACACACACACACACACACACAACACACACACACACACACACATACACACACACATGCAACACACTCTTGGTAACCCTTGTATTTCTTTGCATTTATCAGTACTTTGAGGACCCTAGTAAGAAGACTCATTATGATCTGTGTTTGATAACTATACAGATTCTGACAAGACTGTAGGTTTAAGAGATGGTATTGAGGAGAATCTCTATATTTTATTCCCCAATATAATACACATGGTTGGGGCAAGTATTATTATACTTGATTAACTTATTTTCCAAAATAAGGAGAATTGTATTTTTTTAAATGCCTCTCTCGCTCTTTGGAAACTTTTCCACATGTGGTGTAAGGACCACATTGTCCACTTATGGCCCCTATACTAAGGACATATAGTGGAGAGGTTTGGTTAATAAGACCTTCTTTGAATGCTTTACTGCCTTGGGTTTGCAATAGATATGGAGGAGATAGAAGGATATCTAATACATTACTTTGAACGATATACAAGCAAGGCGCATCTAGCATTTCTCGAACTACACATTAAAAAAGAGAGCGGGTTGACACTACAGACCTTTTAAAGCGAGAACTTTGAGAAAATAATTAGGCCTTTTCAATATTATCTATTTTGGTTGGGTAATCCACCTCAACTAGTGGCCATTCCTATAGATCATCACTTGGTTCCCATGCCTGGGGAGAGAGGAGACCTTTGCACAATCATTTACGTATGTGTTTTCCATGCACTGATGCATTTAGAAGATCCAATTAGCCATACGCTTATGCATCTAACCACTCTAGTGTTGGGGTCTTTGCCCATGTGGTGTGGTGTTTTAGGGATAATGCCCATGTGGTGTTTTATACAGCCTACTTACTCTACCTAAATTATGAAACAACTCTTAACCACAAATATAATCTATAATATTCCACATAAAGATTGATAAACACACACAAGGGCAAAGAAATCAAAGAAGTGCATGGGATATGAGGTAGAAGGAAAAATAAAAATACCACAGCAAACTATTTTGCATATACATGAATTTTTAAGGATGCTCGCCATGGAGGAAGTAGAAGGAGACAGCGCAAATGAAGAATGTCCATGATTAAAGCTTTGTATTGAAGTCCATTGAAGGATTTTATTTGGGTACTAGGCAAGAAGCCAATCCAAGACAATTATAATCAGAGTCATCACCTCCTATGTCAAATGAGAGTCAAAATATGCACTGGATGTCACCCAAGGGTCAAGGCTTGCCAAGACAATAGGGAGTTAATGCAGATGGCACCTGGCAAGGGACTATCACATTGAGCAATAAGACAATGGGGAGTCAATGCACCCAAGGGGCAAGGCTTGGCAAGATAACTTATGGGAGTAATGCAGATGGCACCTGTATTTTGCACTGGATGTCAGCCAAGGGTCAAGGCTTGTTGGCAAGACAATAGGGAGTTAATGTAGGTGGCACCTGGCAAGGGACTATCGCATTGAGCAATAAGACAATGGGGAGTCAATGCACCCAAGGGGCAAGGCTTGGCAAGACAAGTGGGAGTCAAATTATGCAGATGGCACCTGGCAAGGGACTGTCGTGACATTGAGCAATAAGACAATGGGGAGTCAAATTATGCAGATGGCACGAATTGAGGCTCTTTAAGAGCAACAATTTAAATTATAAACATATGTTCAATCTATATCATTTTGGATATAAAGACTCTAGCTAAGAGCAACATCTCTCAATGTAATCATATAATAATAGCTATAATTGCTATTATACCTCTTTGGTTCAATACAAAACTTGGGTCTTATGGCATCATGTCTTTTTTCTATTTATTAAAAGTTTTAAAAATTTTGTGCATATTGTGAGTGACAATGTTATTTTCATGAAATATTTAAGTCTCCTTTCATGGATTTATAAATTTATCACGTCAAGGAAAAATACTAAAAATAATTAAATTAACAAATAACTTAGATATAGCTAGAATTTCTAATATAGGATTATTTCAAATTCTTGCATGTTGGTGCAAAAGTATAGATTGAAAAAACAACATTTTTATGTGAATATGATAGTGCCACAAAGTGAACTTTTGATTTGGGAAGAATATTTTCAGAAAGTAAAATTTTGATTTGGGAAGGATATTTTCACAAAGTAAAGTTTTAATTTGGCAAGGATTTTTTGGCTTTGTCCAAAAACAACACAAAAAGTCCAAAATTAATGAAATAGGTGTTAACATCTTCCTCACGTCTTTGTCTCCTTCGGCTCGGTACCACAGCACCAAGCTCGACATAGACCTCTTCATCTTCTAAATTTCTGCCAGCAGCACCACGACTAGCTCCATCATCCGCTACACCTTTTCCTTTGGACAATCTATTTAATTCCATGGTTAGCCTTCGAATCAATGAATCTTGTTCTTCTAGTTTCTTCATAATTGCCTCGTTGTCTGCCATCGAAACCGGGCTCTGATACCACTTGTCACACACCGTTCCCTCACAATCATGATCAAAATTGTAGCAAAATAATAATCATGAATGAACAAGAAGAGAGATTCTGGTATGAATCAAACTGATGAGTCTTTACAATAATTTTTGGAGAAGAATCACTCTGAGAAGGAGCTCGATACCACCCGAGCTATCTCACTCTCACTCTCACTCGCATGAAGATGTTCAAATTAGATGATCAAATCTCTATCACACTCTCACTCTCACTCTCAAAATATCTTGATCTTATCTTCTTCTTTGCGCTGCCTCGATTCGCATGTGCTACTATCACTTTCACAACGCCTCGATATGCATGCCTTCTCTTCGCTCGCACAACCTCGAGATACATGCCTCCTCTTCTCTTTCGCACAACCTCGATATGCGTGCATTGGATTGTGTGTTCTCCTTCTCACAATCTCCTCTTCTTTTATAGTCTTTCACGACTCCCAAAAAGCGGCCGAAAGCCCCCAAAATTGGCCAAAAAATAGCTTTTCTCGAAAAGCGTGCATGTGCTTTTCACCATCTTTTATCGTGTGCTTTTGATAGCAAACGCATACAGAATCTTGACGTCTCTTTTTTTTTTCTTTTTTTTAAAATTTAAGGCATGAAAACGGCCCTGTTCGGAGCATCACCACGCCTACCTCGTAGATCCAATGGACAAGCTCAATAACTCATCTCGAAGATCGGACCCTCTTCTTTCCCTTTGCATTTGACCTTCCATGGCCAACTCTTCCATCTCGACCTCCATCTAATGCCTGCGATTTGACACGGAAATCTAGATGCACTTTTAGCTCAAAACCACTTTGTTAGAACCTTCTAACCTCCATATAGGCATGCAAATGAGTGAACCACAAATTTTTCACTAGAACAAAGTTTTTCTACTCAACAAGATCTAAAACTCTCTCGTGCAGAGTTTCTTCAAATTATTTCTCTAACCAACTCAAAATCAAGCCGCAAAATCCAGCCGACACCATAATGGACAAAAACCAAAATTTTTCGCCCAACACCAAACTTTCCCAAAACCTTCAAAACATCAAAACCATCCTTTTTGAACACTATCTGTGATATATATTCCAAAATATTTCATATACAAAATTGGAGCGTCACATCTGGCATAAATAAGGAACTCTAAACTCAACCCTTGGGATACCCTTTTTTGAGTTGGAACCACACTTTATTAGTTTCTATAGGGATAAAGTATATGAGTCAGCTATGAAAGGATTAATACTCAAAGAGACCCCTTCACTCATTAAACAAGGGGAGGTGATTGAAGAAATTAAATGGCTGACATCAGACCGGCCTTCATGTGACATAGAAGCTTCTTATATACTGAAGCAAGGGAGATATTAGTAAGTAATGACTTCCAATTGGTAAAGGATCCATTTATCCTCAATCGATTGGTCAGAGAGATCAATCACCTTGACTTACACTTCTCACTACACTCATTATCATTACCTTATTTGATGGCCACATACAAGGCCCAAAAGGACTCATTTTGTTGGATCACCAACACCCATTCATGCATTTGGAAGTGGCATCAACTATGACAATGATCTTACAAGGATGTATGGAACCTATTAAGAGATTCTCCAGTGATCTCCAAAAAGAGATTTGGAATAGTATGGGTATTTCATTCAGGACCTTTTGGATAGTGAATTTGATCTATGAAGTCAAGCTTAACCTACCAAACAAGATTCATTCCATGTTCACAACGGACGTTGGAAAAGGTTATGAGAATATCCCCTTGAAAGGGGAATGGGGCATGAATTAGAAAGTCATGACTCAGGTGATTGCATGGGCATTTGAGAAGCAAGATCAAAAATATATTAGCTTGCACTTTGAAAAGAAGTAGGCTACTTGGAGGGATAAAAGAAGCAATACTAGTATTCACATTACACTAGAAAGATGCATTGAACTAAATAATTGGCTATTAGGGAACATTCATATCCACTTGGGAGGGGAAGTGTTCCAACAAATAGATGGTATCCAAATAGGTTTTTATGCTCACCTCTATGGTGCAATTTATACATATTCTAGTATGAATTTAAAGCTATGTTCGGAATGTGAAAATTGGACCAATGGGACCTACTCATGAGCTTTAGGAATGTTTATAGGTTCATGGATGATATACTTATGGTCGACGTAGATTCACCATTATCATTCTTTGACCTTGCACATGTGGTGATTATGATCCATGGTGGATTTACCCCCTTTAAAATTTGAAAATAAAAGAAACAATGGAAATCAAGGCCTTGGGTCTGGATAACCAAATGACTAGCATAAGAGGCAACTTCCTTAATATGACTATCATAAGGGGAAGGGAAGCTAGCATAAGGGAGGGGAAGATAGTGATGGGCTCTCATTTTTCAAAACTATGGATTACAAGGCTCTTCTTCACTTTCTATGAATGCAACTTGAGTTTGTAAATGTAAAGATGTGAGGGCTCTTAGGTATGTATTATGTTTATATGTATATGTATATATTTATGTATATATATATATATATAATTTATATGACTTCTTTAGGCTATTGTCATTATAATTGACATTTCAAGGCATATAATTTCTATGTTGTAACAAAGGGATGAAAAGGAAAGTTGACATATAATGTGCATAACAAAGACCTAGTTCATTTGTATTGATTTCTAAAAAAGAGAGTGTACATCAAAATCATACTTTGCTTCTAAACATTTACACTATATTCTCTTCCATGTTTTGTACCTTTATGAGCATGACAATATGTTTGGCCCACTCTTTAATTTTTTGGCTTATTAATAACCCTAAACTACCCTAGATATTATGTCTAAACATTCCTAGGCGTTTCGTGTAGTAGACCCTCTTCTTAGTACTATTACCCAAAATGATGCCACACAACATTGAGATTTGTCACAAAGATTTTATTTCATGATCCAGAATGATGCTTTAATGACCTCCAGAAGGTCTGATGAGCATCTTAATATTGTGGCGTGCTTGCCAAATGCTAAAGTTGCTCATGCATTGTCCTTCTTGCATATTTCGTTAGTACGTGCACCATTTTTCATACGTAGTTGTGCTAGTAGGGATTGTAAAAATGTACGCATTACACCTTCCACGTGGTGCATACCAAATTAGTTGGACACCAAATCTTGCGTGGATGTACATCTATGATAGCCTAAGAGCTGTGCAAAGTTTAATCTCCAACAGATAAGTCTACATGCATATTTCGTTAGTACGTGCGCCATTTTTCACACGTACTCATGCTAGTAGGGATTGTAAAAATGTATGCATTATACCTTCCACGTGGTGCATACCAAATTAGTTCGAGACCAAATCTTGTGTGGATGTATGTCTAGGGTGGCCTAAGAGTCATGCGAAGTTTCATTCCCAACAGATAAGTCCACACGCGTATTTCATTAGTACGTGCGCCATAGCTTTGCCATAGCGTGCTAGTAGGGATTGTAAAAATATACGCATTGTACCTTCCACATGGTGCATACCAAATCAGTTCAGACCAAATCTCATGTGGATGTATGTCTAGGGTGGCCTAAGAGTCGTGCGAAGTTTCATCCCCAACAGATAAGTCCACACGCATATTTTGTTAGTATGTGTGCCATAGCTTTGTCACAGTCGTGCTAGTAGGGATTGTAAAAATGTACGCATTATACCTTCCACGTGGCGCATACCAAATCAGTTGGAGACCAAATCTTGCATGGATGTATGTCTAGGGTGACCTAAGAGTCGTGCAAAGTTTCATCCCCAACAAAACTGTCCACATGCGTATTTGGTTAGTACGTGCACCATTTTTCATATGTAGTCATGCTAGTAGGGACCAACAGATAAGTCCACACGCGTATTTCGTTAGTACGTGCGTGAATTTTCTTAGTCACATTTTAAAAATGTCCTAAAGCACAAAACAAATTACAACATTACTACTAATAAACAATTTTTTGTTTTACAAACACAACAAATCCCATTGAGAAGACATCGGACATCATGTATAAAATAGAATCTAATTCAATGATGTGTATGAATGTGTATACAACCATTAGAGTGAAATACAAAATATAAGTCCATGAAAATTACAATGGTACGGTCACACAGTGAGCCTATACATATCAAATACAAAAATGTGTAATCAACTAGTGATACCCAATAAAAATTAATCTGATCAACTGATGATCCCAAAAAATATGATATGTAATGTGCTACTCCTCAGGATCAACTCTCATGCCAATAGTTGCAAGTATGCTCTCGTGATCCGCCATTGCAAGGCGCCGTCGTGGAGTGGATGTCGCCTTGCGAGTGTGAACACGACTCAAAGTAATCTTGATCCCAACAACAAGATGAGAATACATGTATGCCTTCTGATCCGCCATGTACTCCTAGAACTCAATATAGCGACCATGCCTCTGTATCTGCTAAAAATAGTGGCCACCTATGATCATGCTATGAGCATTGAAGTGCATCCCATGCCCATCCACTGTATCCTCATTCAGCACACTCTTCAGCATAGAGCATCGCAACAAGTAATAATCCACACCCTCCTCATTGCCCTCAGAAGCAATAACCGCGAAGATATCACCAATACGCAAAATATCTGTAAGCTGGTCATAATCTCTAGAGGAGCTGAATCCCGCATCCTGATCATCATGTACCTCCTCCCAAGGCTGGAAGGGAGAAAGCACTCGCTGTACCCATCAATCGGCCCATGGTATCATGGAGCACCCTCCCCAATCATCATCAATGCATGCAGAGCAAAAACATGCAAACCATCGAGAAAAGATCACGGGGTGAGACTCACCTATGCTCCTGATGGAATGCAAATCAAGAGTGCCAGGCACAAAACGACAATCAAAAGGCCTAGACCGATCAAGACTCCCAATGTCCACGCACCGAAAATACCGGCTCACCACCCTATTGTCATGCGACTGAAACGAGGAGATAGCACTAGTGGATAAGTGCTGGCTGCACCACTGCACCACATCATGTGCATCCTTGAAGCGATCGGCACTGTGACGCAACTGGTATCGACGCAAAGCACGCTTCACGCAAGCACTTGCACCATCGTGCTCTCCCTTACCGTGACGTGTCTCGAAGTAGCTCCATGTGATTGGAATGCCTGTCTCACGGTGCCATCTATAGAACCAATAAAACTGTCTAGCAGATTTGAACTAACCACCACAGTCGTCTAACCAGATCTAGCGCCGCTGCCATGTGACACCATGATCCCTCAAGAAACTATCATGCAAAGTGAATAAATGCTGCACAAAATGGGCATCATGCGATCGATCATCACTAATGTAGAAGTGATACTCTCGCACAATGACACGTGAGTCCATGGTGCTATCAATGCCATCCACATGAGCCTGTGCATGACGATAGCTAATGTGCACAAATATGGCAACCTACAATATGGCATTGAAAAAAAATATGACTATTGAAATAATTCAATATAATGAGGTGGGGAAAAAGTCAATACTCAATCACACGTCACCTGTTCAGAGAAATCATACTACGATTGGATCTCGTGCTATGGTGCAAAGGTGTAATTCTCCGCAAAGTCCACCACTGAGACAACCACCCCTACAGGAAATGTCCTCAAACATGCACGGAATTGACAATCCTCCCATTTCACAGTGTGCGAGTGGCGTATGTAGTGGTACAGCTTCCCTCGAAAACTATCAATGAATACAACACGTGGTGTCTCCTTCCCCACAAGCTGCAACCTCCTCGACTGTGCACCACCATCTAATGTCAAGGTACTGTACTCATACTACTGCCAACGAACCATCTGCACATCACAAGTATCTAGTGCAACTCGTGGCACTCTAGCAAAGTCACCACACAAAGTACACGTGCCTTCCACACAATCAAGGGAGTGGAATAAAGCATCACCATCTCATGTACACAATATGGAATGAATGAAGTCGCGAGGGCTAGTAGGAACCACTCCCCTATGACCATCAAGGGAACGGAATACATCATACATCAATCCAAAATCCACATGGTAGCGACAATAGCATGTGTCATGCTCCTGAGAGCATCGCACAAACCATGGCCTACATTGCTCAAATGACCTCTGCCCAATCTTGAACTCCGGGTGCACCTCTATAAACTGAGTGTACAACTCAGTCTGGGTACACTTTAAAAAACATGCACCATGCTCAATGTACACACCGCGTGACACCCTCTTCCGCAATGCCTTCTTGAACACCAGGAATGCTCTGCAATGCTCCTCCCAAAACTATTGTATGAAGGACCTAGTGGAATCATCCAACAATCGATCGTTGCGAGATGCACGACCACTTGAAGCCCAAAGAGCATCAGTCTCACTATCCTCTAGACTCTGCCTCCTAATCATGCCTGCTCACAATGTGCGCGGTGCAATCTGAAGAAGATGTGAAGCGGTGCGCACATGGCCTATCATATGAGGTCTACTAATGGCAGCCACAATAGCATGACGTGCTGCCAAGGCATCATTGGAGTTCCTATGCTTAATAGAAGCATAGGAACGTCGAACACTGCTAAGGACCTCGCTAGATACAACCCTATCTCTACGTGCACCAAGACTAGCAAGCCTCCTACACTCTACCAAGTCAGGGTGATCAATCAGAGAAGATTGCGAAGCTGGCATGAGGTCACAAAAAAAGGAGTGCACAATCTTGCTAGTATGACGACAGATAGTGGACTTCGGCAAGTCACGTCGTGAAGCAACACTGCTGCTGCAAGGTGGGGCAAGGGGATCAATGGGAGATGGTAGGGTGGACGGGGGAAGGGAGGCACCAAGGGGAGCGGGGGGAGGGGGAGGGGGAGGGGGAGGGGGGAGGGTGGAGGAGGAAGAGGTAGAGGTGGAGGCGAAAATGTAGGTGGCTAGGGGAAGGGTGGAGGCTAGAGGTAGGGGAGCGGATGAGGATGGGGGGACAATGGAGGTGGGGGTGGGGGTGGGGGTGGAGGTGGAGGTGGAGGTGGAGGTGGGATGTAGAGGTAGAGGTGGAGGTGGATCAGTGGTGGCAGTGCGAGCTCTAGCTCTAGAGGCTCTCTTGTGCTCACGAGCCTTCCGCTTGCACTCCTTGTTAATGAGATTTGGGGGGGGGTTCTACATCTTTCACGTCTACTAGCTCTACGGCTTTGAGAACCCATTCTCAATGAAAGTAGGATGGAAGGTGTGACAAAGTGATGAGGAGGCAAGAATGGCTAAGAATGGGTGAAATGAACCAAAACGTGGTGTCTTATAGAGAGCCTCAACTCATCCACTAGATTGCTCTTCATTATTATTGGTGGAGAGATGCTAAGATTGAAACTAATTGGCTAAGTTTTGTACCTTCAAATACCTCGATCAAGGTATGCTATGCCCAGATCATATACCTCAATCGACGTATTCAATGCCTCATGTAGGTATAAACCTCGATCGAGGTACCCCTCGATCATATACCTCGATCGAGGTATTCTATGCCTCACGCACATACCTCGATCGAGGTATTCTATGCCTCGCACATCATGATGTGTATACATGTGGCTGATGTGGCACCATGCATGGTCATGATGTGGCAATATAGTCTCTTCCATGATGTGGAAAGGTGCTGTGGCATGATGAGTTGGCATTCATGAGGTGGTAGATTGACATGGCAAATTGAGGTGGAGGGATTGGTGATGTGGCAAGGTTGACGAGGTATGCCAAGGTGGCAAGGTGTGATGACATGGCTCATGATGTGGAATGATGAGGTGGCACATGTGGCAGCACGTGTGGCAATGTAAGGTGACATGGCAAGGAGTGATGTCACATCTCCTTGATGACATGGCACCACGTGGTCTAACAACGTGGCATGGATTTGATGACTCAGCCTTTCGCATGGGCAGCGTGCACACTCCAAAGGCTTGCCACTAGGCTCGGTGATGCTCCTAGCCTACCTCACCAAGCCTACCTTGTCTTGGTATTAGGCTTGGGTGGCCCTTTTTCCCCCACAAAAGGAAGATTTCAATCTTGGAGGCCATATCGTACATTTCCCTTACTCAAATTTAACCAAAATTTTTTCCTCTTATTCATCATGCAGAGGACTAAAAATATTGACATCTTTTAAATGTTTGGTCATGTTTGAGAATTACTAGATTTATTTTTAATATTCTTTGTTGATCCTCTAAGGAGTAAAAGTAAAAATTAAACTTCAATCTTCCTAAATCTAACCGTTGGATTTAGGATTTGATGATTCAACCACACACCCTTTGTGCCTACTAACCTTCCACTGAATTGGATTTGCTTAATTATTCAAAATACTAAAAAAATGTGGTGTGCTACTAAAATGCATGTACTTTATGACTTTATTTATTATAAATAATTATTTATAATTAGATAAATAATTCAAAAAATTACTAATAAATCAAGTTAAGCTCTACATAATGCAAAGAGACCACTTACAAAGTTTCAATAACATTTAATATAAAATGAGTGAGAAATTTAGAATTTAATATGACACTCTCTGGTTGTGACAAACATGTGACCACCCTGCAACCATGCCGTGTGACACAAAGAAATTTTTTGTGTGTGCATCGAATTTTCGATCAGACTATACGATTGTGTGCACAATAGCAAGTGTGATGTTGTGTCAGAAGATTTCAAAGACTAGATCCATAGGGAAGTAGGTGAGATTTGCATTTTTGTGTGCTAAAAAGCATGTTTTTCCACCTCATAAGGATTGGGGAGTGAACAAAAAGTGGACACCCTTAGCTTGCTACTTCCCCAAGTACTTATCGGATGGGTGTGCGTCTTTGAGAACATTTCAATACCACCTAGGTTAAGGTGTAGGAAAAGTATTGTGCCCATCGGATATGCTTTGCATGGTCGATCGAGCATTAAATACCATTTTTGCCTTAGTGTCATGCACATCCGTAAAAAAACACGCTCCTAGGTGTGTTATCCGATCAAATACTTATGCGATGGGAATGCCACTTTGTCGATCAAGCTTAAAACAGCGTTTTTGCCTTAGTGTCATGCACAACCATGAAAAAACACAGTCCTAAGTGTGTTAATCAAACAACTACTTATCCGATGGGGGCTCCAGTTTACATTCAAAGTATTGTCACCATCGGATATGCTCTGCATGGTCGATTACGCATTATACAACGTTTTTCCTGTAGTGATATGCACATCTACAAAAAAACATGCCCTTAGGTATGTTATCTGACCAAGTACTTATCGGATGGGTGTGCCTCTTTGAGAACATTTCAATACCGCCTAGGTTTGTGTAGGAAAAGTATTGTGCCCATCGGATATGCTTTGCATGGTGGATCGAGCATTAAATACCATTTTTGCCTTAATGTCATGCACATCCATAAAAAAACACACTGCTAGGTGTGTTATCCGATCAAGTACTTATGCGATGGGGATGCCACTTTGCATGTAAGTCAATTCCACGTAGTTGAAGGTGTGTGCAAAGTATTCTGCCCATCAGATATGCTTTGCATTGTCGATCAAGCATAAAACACCGTTTTTGCATTTGTGTCATGCACAACCATATAAAAACATGGCCGTAGGTGCGTTATTCAAATAAGTACTTATCGGATGGGGGATCCACTTTACACACAAGTCTGTTTCAACTACGTTGAAGTGCACACAAAGTATTGTCACCATCGGATATGCTTTGCATGGTCGATCATGCATTATACACCCTTTTTTCCCTAGTGATATGGACATCCACAAAAAAACACGCCATTAGGTGTGTTATCTGACCAAGTACTTATCGGATGGGTGTGCCTCATTGAGAAAATTTCAATACCACCTAGATTGAGGTGTACGAAAAGTGTTGTGCCCATCATATATCCTTTGCATGGTCGATCGAGCATTAAATACTATTTTTGCTCTAGTGTCATGCACATCCGTAAAAAAACATGCTGCTAGGTATGTTATCCGATCAAGCACTTATGGGATGGGCGTGCCACTTTGCATGTAAGTCAATTCCACCTAGTTGAAGGTGTGTGCAAAGTATTGTGCCCATCGAATATGCTTTGCATTGTCGATCAAGCATAAAACACCGTTTTTTCCTTAGTGTCATGCACAACCATGAAAAAACACGGTACTAGGTGTGTTATTCAAACAAGTACTTATCAGATGGGGGCTCCACTTTGCATGCAAGTCTGTTTCAACTACGTTGAGGTGCATGCAAACGATTGTCACCATCGGATATGCTTTGCATGGTCGATCACGCATTATAAACCATTTTTTCCCGAGGGATATGCACATCCGCAAAAAAACACACCCTTAGGTGTGTTATATGACCAAGTACTTATCGGATGGGTGTGCCTCTTTGGGAAGTACATTCCAATACCACCTAGGCTAAGGCGTAAAAAAAGTGTTGTGCCCATCGGATATCCTTTGCATGATCGATCGAGCAAGAAATACTATTTTTGCTCTAGTGTCATGCACATCCGTATAAAAACACACTGCTAGGTGCATTATCCGATCAAGTACTTATGCGATGGGAATGCCACTTTGCATGTAAGTCAATTTCATGTAGCTGAAGGTGTGTGAAAAGTATGGTGCTCATCGGATATGCTTTGCATTGTCGATCAAGCATAAAACACCGTTTTTGCCTTAGTGTCATGCCCAACCATATAAAAACACGGCCGTAGGTGTGTTATTCAAATAAATACTTATCGGATGGGAGCTCCACTTTGTACGCAAGTCCGCTCCAACTACCTTGAGGTGCGCGCAAACTATTGTCACCATCGGATATGCTTTGCATGGTCGATCATGCATTATACACCATTTTTTCCCTAGTGATATGGACATCCACAAAAAAACACGCCATTAGGTGTGTTATCTGACCAAGTACTTATCGGATGGGTGTGCCTCATTGAGAACATTTAAACATGACCTAGGTTGAGGTGTACAAAAAGTATTGTGCCCATCGGATATCCTTTGCATGGTCGATCGAGCATTAAATACCATTTTTGCTCTAGTGTCATGCACATTCGGAAAAAAACACGCTACTAGGTTTGTTATCCGATCAAGCACTTATGGGATGGGTGTGCCACTTTGCATGTAAGTTGATTCCAACTAGTTTAATGTGTGTTCAAAGTATTGTGCCCGTCGGATATGCTTTGCATTGTCGATCAAGCATAAAACACCGTTTTTGCCTTTGTGTCATGCACAACCATGAAAAAACACGGTCCTAGGTGTGTTATTCAAACAAGTACTTATCGGATGGGGGCTCCCCTTTGCACCCAAGTCCGTTTTAGCTATGTTGAGGTGCGTGTAAAGTATTGTCATCATCGGATATGCTTTGCATGGTCGATCACGCATTATACCCCATTTTTTCCCGAGTGATATGCACATCTGCAAAAAAACACGCCCTTAGGTGTGTTACCTGACCAAGTACTTATCGGATGGGTGTTCCTATTTGAGAACATTCCAATACCACCTAGGTTAAGGCATACGAAAAGTGTTGTGCCAATTGGATATCCTTTGCATGATCGATCGAGCAATAAATACCATTTTTGCTCTAGTGTCATGCACATCCGTATAAAAACACACTGCTAGGTATGTTATCTGATCAAGCACTTATGGGATGGGAGTGCCACTATGTAGGTAAGTCAATTTCACCTAGTTGAAGGTGTGTGCAAAGTCTTGTGCCCATCGGATATGCTTTGCATTGTCGATCAAGCATAAAACACCGTTTTTGCTTTAGTGTCATGCACAACCATATAAAAACACGGCTGTAGGTGTGTTAATTAAACAAGCACTTCTCGGATGGGGGCTCCACTTTGCACACAAGTCCGTTTAAACTACCTTGAGGTGCATGCAGAGTATTGTCACCATCGGATATGATTTGCATGGTCGATCACGCATTATACACGGTTTTTCCCTAGTGATATGCACATCCACAAAAAAACATGCCATTAGGTGTGTTATCTGACCAAGTACTTATCCGATGGGTGTGCCTCATTGAGAACATTTCAATACCACCTTGCTTGCAATGTAGGAAAAGTGTTGTGCCCATCGGATATCCTTTGCATGGTCGATCGAGCATTAAATGCTATTTTTCCTCTAGTGTCATGCACATCCGTAAACAAAACACACTGCTAGGCATGTTATCTAATCAAGCACTTATGGGATGGGTGTGCCACTCTGCATGTAAGTCAATTCCACCTAGTTGAAGGTGTGTGCAAAGTATTGTGCCCATCGGATATGCTTTGCATTGTCGATCAATCATAAAACACTGTTTTCGCCTTAGTGTCATGCACAACCATGAAAAAACACGGTCCTAAGTGTGTTAATCAAACAAGTACTTATCGGATGGGGGCTCCAGTTTATACGCAAGTCCGTTTCAACTAGGTTGAGATGTGTGCAAAGTATTGTCACCATCGGATATGCTCTGCATGGTCGATTACGCATTATACAACATTTTTCCCATAGTGATATGCACATCTGCAAAAAGACATGCCCTTAGGTATGTTATCTGACCAAGTACTTATCGGATGGGTGTGCCTCTTTGAGAACATTTCAATACCACCTAGGTTAAGGCATAGGAAAAGTATCGTGCCCATCGGATATGCTTTGCATGGTCGATCGAGCATGAAATACCATTTTTGCCTTAGTGTCATGCACATCCGTAAAAAAACATGTTGCTAGGTGTGTTATCCGATCAAGTACTTACGCGTTGGGAATGCCACTTTGCATGTAAGTCAATTCCACCTAGTTGAAGATGAATGCAAAGTATTGTGTCCATCAAATATGCTTTGCATTGTCGATCAAGCATAAAACACTGCTTTTGCCTTTGTGTCATGCACAACCATATAAAAACACGACCGTAGGCGTGTTATTCAAATAAGTACTTATCGGATGGCGGCTCCACTTCGCAAGCAAGTCTCTTTCAACTATGTTGAGGTGCGTGCAAAGTATTGTCACCATCGTATATGCTTTGCATGGTCGATCACGCATTATACACCATTTTTTCCCTAGTGATATGGACATCTGCAAAAAAACACACCCTTAGGTGTGTTATCTGACCAAGTACTTATCGGATGGGTGTGCCTCTTTGAGAACATTCCAATACCACCTAGGTTGAGGTGTACGAAAATTGTTGTGCCCATCGAATATCCTTTGCATGATCGATCGAGCAATAAATACTATTTTTGCACTAGTGTCATGCACATCGTATAAAAACACGTTGCTAGCTGTGTTATCCGATCAAGTACTTATGCGATGGGAATGCCACTTTGCATGTAAGTCAATTCCACCTAGCTGAAGGTGTGTGCAAAGTATTGTGCCCGTCGGATATGCTTTGCATTGTCCATCAAGCATAAAACACCGTTTTTTCCTTAGTGTCATGGACAACCATGCAAAAACACGGTCCTAGGTGTGTTATTCAAACAAGTACTTATCAGATGGCGGCTCCACATCGCACACAAGTCTGTTTTAACTATGTTGAGGTGCGTGCAAAGTATTGTCACCATCGGATATGCTTTGCATGGTCGATCACACATTATACACCATTATTTCCCGAGTGATATGCATCCACAAAAGAACACGACCTTAGGTGTGTTATCTGACCTCAGGGGGGTCACTCATCTTATGTAAGCCTATCACGTGAGTTCAACAGAAGGATATTTTAAATTTCTAAAATTTACAAAATTTAACTTACATAAGGGATTATTTAAAATCGTTCCAAGAAAAAATTACAGATTTCTATAGAAAAAGGGTACATTTTATTAATGAAAAATCTATAGATAAGGGATTTTACAAATAAGCCTTGAACGCACGTGATATAGAGAGTTTTTACATAGTGACCACCCCGAGTATCTGACCAAGTACTTATCGGATGGGTGTGCCTATTTGAGAACATTCCAATACCACCTAGGTTAAGGCATATGAAAAGTGTTGTGCCCATTGGATATCCTTTGCATGATTGATCGAGCAATAAATACCATTTTTGCTCTAGTGTCATGCACATCCGTATGAAAACACGCTGCTAGGTATGTTATTTGATCAAGCACTTATGGGATGGGAGTGCCACTATGTAGGTAAGTCAATTCCACGTAGTTGAAGGTGTGTGCAAATTATTGTGCCCATCGGATATGCTTTGCATTGTCGATCAAGCATAAAACACCGTTTTTGCCTTGGTGTCATGCACAACCATATATAAACACGGCCGTAGGTGTGTTAATTAAACAAGTACTTATTGGATGGAGGCTCCACTTTGCACGCAAGTTTGTTTCAACTATGTTGAGGTGCGCGCAAAGTATTGTCACCATCGGATATGATTTGCATGGTCGATCATGCATTATACACCATTTCTTCCCTAGTGATATGGACATCTGCAAAAAAACACGCCATTAAGTGTATTATCTGATCAAGTACTTATCCGATCGGTGTGCCTCATTCAGAACATTTCAATACCACCTAGGTTGTGGTGTAGGAAAAGTGTTATGCCCATCGGATATCCTTTGATTGGTCGATCGAGCATTAAATACTATTTTTGCTCTAGTGTCATGCACATCCGTGAAAAAAACATGCTGCTAGGTATGTTATCCGATCAAGCACTTATGGGATGGGTGTGCCACTTTGCATGTAGGTCAATTCCACCTATTTGAAGGTGTGTGCAAAGTATTATGCCAATCGGATATGCTTTGCATTGTCGATCAAGCCTAAAACACTGTTTTTGTCTTAGTGTCATGCACAACCATGAAAAAACACGGTCCTAGGTGTGTTAATCAAACAAGTACTTATTGGATGGGGGCTCCACTTTGCATGCAAGTCTGTTTCAACTATGTTGAGGTGCGTGCAAAGTATTGTCACCATCGTATATGCTTTGCATGGTCGATCACGCATTATACACCAGTTTTTCCTGAGTGATATGCACATCCGTAAAAAAACACGCCCTTACGTGTGTTATCTGACCAAGTACTTATCGGATGGGTTTGCCTCTTTGAGAACGTTCCAATACCACCTAGGTTGAGGATACGAATAGTGTTGTGCCCATCGGATATCCTTTGCATGATCGATCGAGCAATAAATACTATTTTTGCTCGTGTCATGCACATCCGTAAAAAAACACGTTGCTAGGTATGCTATCCGATCAAGCACTTATGGGATGGGATTGCCACTTTGCATGTATGTCAATTCCACCTAGTTGAAGGTGTGTGCAAATTATTGTGCCCATCAGATATCTTTTGCATGATCGATCGAGCAATGAATACTATTTTAGCTCTAGTGTCATGCACATCCGTAAAAAAGCATGCTGCTAGGTGTGTTATCTAATGAAGTAAGTACTTATGCGATGGGATCGCCAATTTGCATGTAAGTCAATTCCACCTAGTTGAAGGTGTCTGCAAGGTATTGTTCCCATCCGATATGCTTTGCATTGTCGATCAAGCATGAAACAACGTTTTTGCCTTAGTGTCATGCAGAACCAAAAAAAAACACGGCCGTAGGTGTGTTATTCAAGCAAGTACTTATCGGATGGGGACTCCACTTTGCACGCAAGTGCGTTTCAATTATGTTGAGGTGCGTGCAAAGTATTGTCACCATCGGATATGATTTGCATGGTCGATCACGCATTATACACCGTTTTTTCCCTAGTGGTATGCACATCGGCAAAAAAACACGCCCTTAGGTGAGTTATTTGACCAAGTACTTATCCGATGGGTGTGCCTCTTTGAGAAAACTTCAATACCACCTAGGTTGCAGTGTAGGAAAAGTATTGTGCCCATTGGATATCCTTTGCATGGTCGATCAAGAATTAAATACTATTTTTACTCTAGTGTCATGCACATCCGTAAAAAAAACATGCTACTAGGTGTGTTATCCGATCAAGCACTTATGGGATGGGTGTGCCACTTTGCATGTAAGTCAATTCCACCTAGTTGAAGGTGTGTGAAAAGTATTGTGCCCATCGGATATGCTTTGCATTGTCGATCAAGCGTAAAACACCGTTTTTGCCTTAGTGTCATGCACAACCATGAAAAAACACGGTCCTAAGTGTGTTAATCAAACAAGTACTTATCGGATGGGGGCTCCACTTTGCATGCAAGTCCGTTTCAACTACGTTGAGATGCTTGCAAAGTATTGTCACCATCGAATATGCTCTGCATGGTCAATTACGTATTATACAACGTTTTTCCCGTAGTGATATGCACATCTGCAAAAAAACATGCCCTTAGGTATGTTATCTGACCAAGTACTTATCGGATGGGTGTGTCTCTTTGACAAAATTTCAATACCAGCTAGGTTAAGGTATAGCAAAAGTATTTTTCCCATCGGATAGGCTTTGCATGGTCGATCGAGCATTAAATATCAATTTTGCCTTAGTGTCATGCACATCCGTAAAAAAACACACTGCTAGGTATGTTATCCGATCAAGCACTTAGACCATGGGAATGCCACTTTGCCTGTAAGTCAATTCCACCTAGTTAAAGGTTTGTGCAAAGTATTGTGCCCATCAGATATGCTTTGCATTGTCGATCAAGCATAAAACACCATTTTTGCCTTAGTGTCATGCACAACCATATAAAAACACGGTCCTAGGTGTGTTATTCAAACAAGTACTTATAGGATGGGGGCTCCACTTTGCACGCAAGTCTCTTTCAACTATGTTGAGGTGGGTGCAAAGTATTGTGACCATCGGGGTATGCTTTGCATGGTCGATCACGCATTATACACCATTTTTTCCCTAGTGATATGCACATCCACAAAAAAACACGCTACTAGGTGTGTTATCCGATCAAGTACTTATGCGATGGGAATGCCACTTTGCATGTAAGGAAATTCCACCTAGTTTAAGGTGAATGCAAAGTATTGTGTCCATTGGATATGCTTTGCATTGCCGATCAAGCATAAAACACCGTTTTTGCCTTTGTGTCATGCACAACCATATAAAAACACGACCGTAGGCGTGTTATTCAAATAAGTACTTATCGGATGGCAGCTCCACTTTGCACGCAAGTCTGTTTCAACTATGTTGAGGTGCGTGCAAAGTATTGTCACCATCGTATATGCTTTGCATGGTCGATCACGCATTATACACCATTTTTTCCCTAGTGATATGGACATCTATAAAAAAACACACCCTTAGGTGTGTTATCTGACTAGGTACTTATCGGATGGGTGTGCCTCTTTGAGAAAATTCCAATACCACCTAGGTTGAGGTGTACGAAAAGTGTTGTGCCCATCGAATATCCTTTGCATGATCAATCGAGCAATAAATACTATTTTTGCACTAGTGTCATGCACATCCGTATAAAAACACGCTGCTATCTGTGTTATCTGATCAAGTACTTATGCGATGGGAATGCCACTTTGCATGTAAGTCAATTCCTTCTAGCTGAAGGTGTGTGCAAAGTATTGTGCCCGTCGGATATGCTTTGCATTGTCCATCAAGCATAAAACACCGTTTTTTCCTTAGTGTCATGCACAACCATGAAAAAACACGGTCCTAGGTGTGTTATTCAAACAAGTACTTATCAGATGGCAGCTTCACATTGCGCACAAGTCTGTTTTAACTATGTTGAGGTGCGTGCAAAGTATTGTCACCATCGCATATGCTTTGCATGGTGGATCACACATTATACACCATTATTTCCCGAGTGATATGCATCCACAAAAGAACACGACCTTAGGTGTGTTATCTGACCAAGTACTTATCGGATGGGTGTGCCTATTTGAGAACATTCCAATACCACCTAGGTTAAGGCATACGAAAAGTGTTGTCCCCATTGGATATCCTTTGCATGATTGATCGAGCAATAAATACCATTTTTGCTCTAGTGTCATGCACATCCGTATGAAACCACACTGCTAGGTATGTTATCTGATCAAGCACTTATGGGATGGGAGTGCCACTATGTAAGTAAGTCAATTCCACGTAGTTGAAGGTGTGTGCAAAGTATTGTGCCCATCGGATATGCTTTGCATTGTCGATCAAGCATAAAACACCATTTTTGCCTTAGTGTCATGCACAACCATATAAAAACACGGCCGTAGGTGTGTTAATTAAACAAGTACTTATTGGATATGGGCTCCACTTTGCACGCAAATCTGTTTCAACTATGTTGAGGTGCGCGCAAAGTATTTTCACCATTGGATATGATTTGCATGGTCGATCATGCATTATACACCATTTTTTCCCTAGTGATATGGACATCTGCAAAAAAACACGCCATTAGGTGTGTTATCTGATCAAGTTCTTATCCGATGGGTGTGCCTCATTTAGAACATTTCAATACCACCTAGGTTGCGGTGTAGGAAAAGTGTTATGCCCATCGGATATCCTTTGATTGGTCGATCGAGCATTAAATGCTATTTTTGCTCTAGTATCATGCACATCCGTGAAAAAAACACGCTGCTAGGTATGTTATCCGATCAAGCACTTATGGGATGGGTGTGCCACTTTGCATGTAGGTAAATTCCACCTAGTTGAAGGTGTGTGCAAAGTATTATGCCCATCGGATATGCTTTGCATTGTCGATCAAGCATAAAACACTGCTTTTGTCTTAGTGTCATGCACAACCATGAAAAAACACGGTCCTAGCTGTGTTAATCAAACAAGTACTTATTGGATGGGGGCTCCACTTTGCACGCAAGTCCGTTTTAACTATGTTGAGGTGCGTGCAAAGTATTGTCACCATTCGATATGCTTTGCATGGTCGATCATGCATTATACACCAGTTTTTCCTGAGTGATATGCACATCCGTAAAAAAACACGCCCTTAGGTGTGTTATCTAACCAAGTACTTATCGGATGGGTTTGCCTCTTTGAGAACATTCCAATACCACCTAGGTTGAGGCATACGAATAGTGTTGTGCCCATATCCTTTGCATGATCGATCGAGCAATAAATACTATTTTTGCTCTAGTGTCATGCACATCCGTAAAAAAACACGTTGCTAGGTATGTTATCTGATCAAGCACTTATGGGATGGCAGTGCCACTTTGCATGTATGTCAATTCCACCTAGTTGAAGGTGTGTGCAAATTATTGTGCCCATCAGATATCTTTTGCATGATCGATCGAGCAATGAATACTATTTTAGCTCTAGTGTCATGCACATCCGTAAAAAAGCACGCTGCTAGGTGTGTTATCTGATGAAGTACTTATGCGATGGGATTGCCAATTTGCATGTAAGTCAATTCCACCTAGTTGAAGGTGTCTGCAAGGTATTGTTCCCATCGGATATGCTTTGCATTGTCGATCAAGCATGAAACATCGTTTTTGCCTTAGTGTCATGCAGAACCATATAAAAACACGGCCGTAGGTGTGTTATTCAAGCAAGTACTTATCGGATGGGGACTCCACTTTGCACGCAAGTGCGTTTCAATTATGTTGAGGTGTGTGCAAAGTATTGTCACCATCGGATATGATTTGCATGGTCGATCACGCATTATACACCATTTTTCCCCTAGTGGTATGCACATCCGCAAAAAAATATGCCCTTAGGTGTGTTATTTGACCAAGTACTTATCCGATGGGTGTGCCTCTTTGAGAAAACTTCAATACCACCTAGGTTTCAGTGTAGGAAAAGTATTGTGCCCATTGGATATCCTTTGCATGGTCGATCGAGAATTACATACTATTTTTGCTCTAGTGTCATGCACATCCGTAAAAAAAACACGCTGCTAGGTGTGTTATCCGATCAAGCAGTTATGGGATGGGTGTGCCACTTTGCATGTAAGTCAATTCCACCTAGTTGAAGGTGTGTGCAAAGTATTGTGCCCATCGGATATGCTTTGCATTGTCGATCAAGCGTAAAACACTGTTTTTGCCTTAGTGTCATGCACAACCATGAAAAAACACGGTCCTAAGTATGTTAATCAAACAAGTACTTATCGGATGGGGGCTCCACTTTGCACGCAAGTACGTTTCAACTATGTTGAGATGCGTGCAAAGTATTTTCACCATCGAATATGCTCTGCATGGTCGATTACGCATTATACAATGTTTTTCCCGTAGTGATATGCACATCCGCAAAAAAACATGCCCTTAGGTATGTTATCTAACCAAGTACTTATCGGATGGGTGTGCCTCTTTGACAACATTTCAATACCAGCTAGGTTAAGGTATAGGAAAAGTATTTTGCCCATCGGATATGCTTTGCATGGTCGATCGAGCATTGAATACCACTTTTGCCTTAGTGTCATGCACATCCGTAAAAAAACACACTGCTAGGTATGTTATCCGATCAAGCACTTAGGCGATGGGAATGCCACTTTGCCTGTAAGTCAATTCAACCTAGTTAAAGGTTTGCGCAAAGTATTGTGCCCATCAGATATGCTTTGCATTGTCGATCAAGCATAAAACACTGTTTTTGCCTTAGTGTCATGCACAACCATATAAAAACACGGTCCTAGGTGTGTTATTCAAACAAGTACTTATCGGATGGGGGCTTCACTTTGCACGCAAGTCTGTTTCAACTATGTTGAGGTGGGTGCAAAGTATTGTGACCATCGGGTATGCTTTGCATGCTCGATCACGCATTATACACCATTTTTTCCCTAGTGATATGCACATCCACAAAAAAACACGCCCTTAGATGTGTTATCTGACCAAGTACTTATCGGATGGGTGTGCCTCTTTGAGAGCATTTTAATACCACCTAGGTTAAGGTGTAGGAAAAGTATTGTGCCCATCGGATATGCTTTGCATGGTCGATCGAGCATTAAATACCATTTTTGCCTTAGTGTCATGCACATCCATAAAAAAACACGCCGATCAAGTACTTATGCGATGGGAATGCTACTTTGCATGTAAGTCAATTCCACCTAGTTTAAGGTGAATGCAAAGTATTGTGTCCATCGGATATGCTTTGCATTGTCGATCAAGCATAAAACACCGTTTTTGCCTTTGTGTCATGCACAACCATAAAAAAACATGACCGTAGGCGTGTTATTCAAATAAGTACTTATCGGATGGCGACTCCACTTTGCACGCAAGTCTGTTTCAACTATGTTGAGGTACGTGCAAAGTATTGTCACCATCGTATATGCTTTGCATGGTCGATCACGCATTATACACCATTTTTTCCCTAGTGATATGGACATCTGCAAAAAAACACACGCTTAGGTGTGTTATCAGACCAAGTACTTATCGGATGGGTGTGCCTCTTTGAGAACATTCCAATACCACCTAGGTTGAGGTGTACAAAAAGTGTTGTGCCCATCAAATATCCTTTGCATGATCGATCGAGCAATAAATACTATTTTTACACTAGTGTCATGCACATCCATATAAAAACACGCTGCTAGCTGTGTTATTCAATCAAGTACTTATGCGATGGGAATGCCACTTTGCATGTAAGTCAATTCCACCTAGTTGAAGGTGTGTGCAAAGTATTGTGCCCGTCGGATATGCTTAGCATTGTCCATCAAGCATAAAATACCGTTTTTTCCTTAGTGTCATGCACAACCATGAAAAAACACGGTGCTAGGTGTGTTATTCAAACAAGTACTTATCGGATGGGGGCTCCACATTGCACACAAGTCTTTTCTTAACTATGTTGATGTGCATGCAAAGTATTGTCACCATCGGATATGCTTTGCATGGTCGATCACACATTATACACCATTATTTCCTGAGTGATATGCACATCCACAAAAGAACACGCCCTTAGATGTGTTATCTGACCAAGTACTTATCGGATGGGTGTGCCTATTTGAGAACATTCCAATACCATCTAGGTTAAGGCATACAAAAAGTGTTGTGCCCATTGGATATCTTTTGCATGATCGATCGAGCAATAAATACCATTTTTGCTCTAGTGTCATGCACATCCGTATAAAAACACACTGCTAGGTATGTTATCTGATCAAGCACTTATGGGATGGGAGTGCCACTATGTAGGTAAGTCAATTCCACGTAGTTGAAGGTGTGTGCAAATTATTGTGCCCATCGGATATGCTTTGCATTGTCGATCAAGCATAAAACACCGTTTTTGCCTTAGTGTCATGCACAACCATATAAAAACACGGCCGTAGGTGTGTTAATTAAACAAGTACTTATTGGATGGGGGCTCCACTTTGCACGCAAGTCTGTTTCAACTACATTGTGGTGCACGCAAAGTATTGTCACCATCGGATATGATTTGCATGGTCGATCACGCATTATACACCATTTTTTCCCTAGTGATATGGACATCTTCAAAAAAACACGCCATTAGGTGTGTTATCTGACCAAGTACTTATCCGATGGGTGTGCCTCATTCAGAACATTTCAATACCACCTAGGTTGCAGTGTAGGAAAAGTGTTGTGCCCATCGGATATCCTTTGATTGGTCGATCGAGCATTAAATACTATTTTTGCTCTAGTGTCATGCACATCCGTGAAAAAAACACGCTGCTAGGTATGTTATCCGATCAAGCACTTATTGGATGGGTGTACCACTTTGCATGTAGGTCAATTCCACCTAGTTGAAGGTGTGTGCAAAGTATTATGCCCATCAGATATGCTTTGCATTGTCGATCAAGCATAAAACACTATTTTTGCCTTAGTGTCATGCACAACCATGAAAAAACACGGTCCTAGGTGTGTTAATCAAACAAGTACTTTTTGGATGGGGGCTCCACTTTGCACGCAAGTCCGTTTCAACTATGTTGAGGTGCGTGCAAAGTATTGTCACCATTGGATATGCTTTGCATGGTCGATCACGCATTACACACCAATTTTTCCTCAGTGATATGCACATCCTCAAAAAAACATGCCCTTAGGTGTGTTATCTGACCAAGTACTTTTCGGATGGGTTTGCCTCTTTGAGAACATTCTAATACCACCTGGGTTGAGGCGTACAAATAGTGTTGTGCCCATCGGATATCCTTTGCATGATCGATCGAGCAATAAATACTATTTTTGCTCTAGTGTCATGCACATCCGTAAAAAAACACGTTGCTAGGTATGTTATCCGATCAAGCACTTATGGGATGGGAGTGCCACTTTGCATGTATGTCAATTCCACCTAGTTGAAGGTGTGTGCAAATTATTGTGCCCATCAGATATCCTTTGCATGATCGATCGAGCAATGAATACTATTTTAGCTCTAGTGTCATGCACATCCGTAAAGAAGCACGCTGCTAGGTGTGTTATCCAATGAAGGACTTATGCGATGGGATTGCCACTTTGCATGTAAGTCAATTCCACCTAGTTGAAGGTGTCTGCAAGGTATTGTTCCCATCAGATATGCTTTGCATTGTCGATCAAGCGTGAAACAACGTTTTTGCCTTACTTTGCATGCAAGTCCATTCCAACTACGTTGAGGTGTGCGCAAAGTATGGTCACCATCGGATATGATTTGCATGGTCGATCACGCGTTATACACCGTTTTTTCCCTAGTGATATGCACATCCGCAAAAAAACATGCCCTTAGGTGTGTTATCTGACCAAGTACTTATCGGATGGGTGTGCCTCTTTGAGAACATTTCAATACCACCTAGCTTGCGGTGTAGGAAAAGTGTTGTGCCCATCGGATATCCTTTGCATGGTTTATCGAGCATTAAATACTATTTTTGCTCTAGTGTCATGCACATCCGTAAAAAAAACACGTTGCTAGGCATGTTATCCGATCAAGCACTTATGGGATGGGTGTGCCACTTTGCATGTAAGTCAATTCCACCTAGTTGAAGGTTTGTGCAAAGTATTGTGCCCATCGGATATGCTTTGCATTGTCGATCAATCATAAAACACCGTTTTTGCCTTAGTGATGCACAACCATGAAAAAACACGGTCCTAAGTGTGTTAATCAAATAAGTACTTATCTGATGGGGGCTCTAGTTTGCACGCAAGTCTGTTTCAACTAGGTTGAGATGCGTGCAAAGTATTGTCACCATTGGATATGCTCTGCATGGTCGATTACGCATTATACAACGTTTTTCCCGTAATGATATGCACATCCGCAAAAAAACATGCCCTTAGGTATGTTATCTGACCAAGTACTTATCGGATGGGTGTGCCTCTTTGAGAACATTTCGATACCACCTAGGTTAATATATCGGAAAAGTATTGTGCCCATCGGATATGCTTTGCATGGTCGATCGAGCATTAAATACCATTTTTGCCTTAGTGTCATGCACATCTGTAAAAAAACATGCTGCTAGGTGTGTTATCCGATCAAGTACTTATGCGATGGGAATGTCACTTTGCATGTAAGTCAATTCCACCTATTTGAAGGTGTGTGCAAAGTATTGTGCCCATTGGATATGTTTTGTATTGTCGATCAAGCATAAAACACCGTTTTTGCCTTTGTGTCATGCACAATCATATAAAAACACGACCATAGGCGTGTTATTCAAATAAGTACTTATTGGATGGGGGCTCCACTTTGCATGCAAGTATGTTTCAACTATGTTGAGGTGCGTGCAAAGTATTGTCACCATCGGATATGCTTTGCATGGTCGATCACACATTATACACCATTTTTTCCCCAGTGATATGGACATGTGCAAAAAAACACACCCTTAGGTGTGTTATCTGACCAAGTACTTATCGGATGGGTGTGCCTCTTTGAGAACATTTCAATACCTCCTAGGTTTAGGTGTACGAAAAGTGTTGTGCCCATCGGATATCCTTTGCATGGTCGATCGAGCATTAAATACTATTTTAGCTCTAGTGTCATGCACATCTGTAAAAAAACACGCTGCTAGGTATGTTATCTGATCAAGCACTTATGGGATGGGCGTGCCACTTTACATGTAAGTTAATTCCACCTATTTGAAGGTGTGTGCATGGTATTATGCCCATCGGATATGCTTTGCATTGTCGAACAAGCATTAAACGCTATTTTGGCCTTAGTGTCATGCACAACCGTCAAAAAACGTGGTCGTAGATGTGTTATTTGACTAAGTACTTATGGTATGGGCACGCCACTTTGCATGTAAGTCAATAATACCTAGGTTGAGATGTGTGCAAAGTATTGTGATGATCGCATATGCGTTGCATTGTGGATTAAGCATAAATCAGCATTTTTGCCTTAGTGTCATGGAAAACAACCAATAAAAAACATGGTCCTAGGTGTGATATTCTAAAAAGTACTTATATAATGGGTGTTCCACTTTGCATGGAATACCATACCACTACTTTTGACCATCGGATATGCTTTACATGGTAGATTGAGTATTAAATACCGTTTTTGGCCTTGGTGTCATGTACAACAGTCAAAAAACACAATCGTAGGTGTATTTTTCAAACAAGTACTTATCGGATGGGGATGCCACTTTGGCCACAAGTCAATACTTCCTAGGTTGAGGAATGTGCAAAGTCTTGTGTCCATTGGATATGCTTTGCATAGTCGATCTCACATTATACACCATTTTGTTCCTAGTGTTATGCATAATCGTCATAAAATACGTTTGGAGGTGTGTTATCCGAACAAGTACTTATGGGATGGGTGCATCACTTTGTATGCAATTCAATACGACCTAGGTTGAGGCGTGTACAAAGTTTTGTGCCCATCGGAGAAATGTAGATGCGATAATATTAGAAAATTCTCGGTATGTGTATGTGTGTGTGTGTGTGGCAAACAATTTTGATACAACAAAGTAAACACCTAGTGCACAAATTATGCACTTCATACCTTGAGTAAATAAGCTTGTTGATGAGGATAAATATGCCCAGTTGAATAAAAGCACAGTTGTTGTATGACCACAATAGGATCGCTTTGACACTTGTGATTTTGCCCACATGTAAGTTTGCAAATAGTATTAAAAATCATATAATAATATATTAATAGTTTGCAAATGTGTATAGCAAGTGAGTAATGGGAAGTGGAATTGGGAGTGAGGAGGGAGGAGTGGAATGGGAGAGGGAAGCAATAGGGGTGTATGATAATAAGTATAAAAAATAGAATAATAATATATTAATAGTTTTCAAATGGCAAGTGAGTAATGGGAAGTGGAAGTGAGAGTGTGGAGGGAAGAATGGAATGGGAGAGGGGAAGGTAATAGGGGAGTAGGATAATAAGGGAGTGAAATGAGTGAGGGGAGTTAATAGGGGATGAAAAAGAGGAGGGTGAGATGGGGAAATATGGGATTTTGGGAAATGGGAGGAGTATGGGACGTGGTGGAAATGTGGGATGGGAGTGGTGGCAATGGGGGAGGAAGAAGAAATGGATGGGGGGGGGGCTAATGGAAGATTGGGATGAGGGATGGGGGTCCAATGGGAGAGGGGGAGTAATGGGAGTCAATGGGAGAGGGGATAAATGAAAAGCCAATAGGAGAGAGGGGAGGAATGGAAAGCCAATAGGAGAGGAGGAGGAAAACCTAATTTTACTTATATATAGTCTTCCTTCTTCATTCATTCTCCCCTCATTTCATTCATTGAAGCAAGAAAGCAAGGACGATCAAGAAAGCAAGGAAGGAAGAGCAAGAAAGCAAGAAAGAGCAAACTTACAAACTTTTTCCAGGTACTTGCAATTTTTTTAAATTAATTCTTTATCTAGATTTTTTTTTTAATTTGAAGAGAGAGGAACTAGAGAGAGAGAGGTTCCTGGCGGCCGCTAGGAGGGTAGGAGAAGGAGAGGATGGAGGGGCAGGAGGGGAGGGAGGGGGAGGGGAGGGAGAGGCGGGGGCGGGGTCGAGGGGGGGAGGAGGGGGGAGGGGAGCCGGGTAGGGAGGGGGGGAGGGAGGGGCGGGGGTGAGGGCGAGGTCGAGGGAGGGAGGGAGGAGGGGTGTTCTAGCAGGGTCAAGGGAGGTAGCGAGGAGGGGGGGAGGGAAGGACAGGGGCGGGGGGGGAGGGGGAGGGAGGGAGGGAGGGGGGAAGGGGGGGAGGGGGGAGGGGAGGGAGGGGGTGGAGCCGGGTGGGTGAGGGAGGGGGGGGTCTGGTGGCCGTGGCCGCCAGAACCCCCTGGAGGGGGGAGGGGAGGGAAGGGGGGGGGCGGGTCTGGTGGGGGAGGGAGGGAGGGGGGGTCTGGCGGCCGCGACTGCCTGGACCCCCTGGAGGGGTGGGGGGAGGGGAGGGAGGGGGGAGGTGGGCAAGGGGGGGGAGGGTCTGGCGGCCACAGTCGCCAGAACCCCCTGGAGGGGGGGAAGGGGGGGAATCTGGCGGCCGTGGCCGCCAGAACCCCCTGGAGGGGGGGGAGGGAAGGGGGGAGGGGAGCTAGGTGGGGGCGGAAGGGGGGGGTCTGGCAGTCACGACTGCCAGGACCTCCTGGAGGGGGGGAAGGGGGGGTCTGGCGACCGCGGCCGCCATAACCCCCTGGAGGGGGGGGAGGGGAGCCGGGTGGGGGAGGTAGGGAGGGGAGCCGGGTGGAGGGAGGGAAGGGGGGAGGGGGGGGCTGGCACCCCCCTCCAGGGGGAAGGGGGCATGGGGGGTGGAGGGGGAAGGGGGTGGGAGGGAGGGTTGGCAGCCGCAGTCACCAGACCCCCCTAGACGGGGGGAAGGGGGGGGGTGGGGGGGAAGGGGAGGGGGGAGCCGGAGGGGGGCGAGGGGTCGAGGGGGGGGCAGAGGGGGGGAGGGCTTCTGGCGACGGAGGGAGGGGAGGGGAGGGGAGGAGGGGAGGGCGGGGTTGAGGGAGGGAGGGAGGGGGGGAGGGGAGCGGAAGGAGAGAGAGGAGAGAGAGAGGGAGAGAGAGAGAGAGGGAGAGGAGAGGAGGGAGCCGAAGGAGAGAGAGGGGAGAGGAGGGAGGGGAGTGAGAGAGAGAGTGAGGGGAGGGAGAGAGAAAGAGAGAGAGAGAGTGTGAGGGGGGAAGGTATGGTAGAGAGAGAGAGAGAGAGTGAGGGAGAAAGAAACAAGGGAGTAGAGGGAGAGAGGTCGAATTCTTACAAGAGCGACAGATAAGATTTGACTTAGGAAAAGAATGAAAGGGACTTACTAGAAGAAAGTATCAAGAAGAATGTTGAACACAAATTTGAATTCTTACAACTAAGAGTAGAACTATCATGAGCAAGAGCCACAAATAAGATTCTTTCTCAAATAAGATTTGACTTACTATCACGAGCAAGAGCAACAAATAAGATTCTTGCTCAAATAAGATTACTATAACAAGCAAGAGTGACAAATAAGATTTGACTTACTATCACGAGCAAGAGCCACAAATAAGATTTGACTTATGAGAAGAATGAAAGGGACTTATGAGAAGAAAGTATCAAGAAGAATGTGGAACACAAATTTGAATTCAAAAGGAATGTACAAGAAGAAAGTATGAGAAGAATGTTGAACACAAATTTGAATTCAAATTTAAATTTCCCTCTCTTTTTTGAAAATTCAAATTTATGCGTAGGAGGAGTGGGCTAGTTTTTCTTATATATACTCTTCTTTCCATTCATTCATTCTCACTCTCTCCTCATTTCATTGAAGCAACCAAGAGCTGAAGAGAAAGGATAAGTGGAGCCTTACTTTTTTTACTTTTTCCAGGTACTTGCATTTTTTTTCATTCGTCTTATAATTCTTTTTCTTTACTTACAATTCTTTTTAAATTAGTTTATTGTTAAAGTTTTTGAGGAGGGGGGTCTTTTAGAAGGCATTACAATTCTTTTTAAATTAGTTTCTTATTTGAGTTTTTGAGTTCCATTTTAATTAGTTTCTTATTTATATTTGAGTTTGTAAATTTGAGAAATGAGAGAATAGGGAGGGAGAGAAATAGAGAGGAGAGAGAAGAGAGGGAAAGAGAGAAATTAAGAGAGAGAAGAGGGGCTCTTAGCGGCTGTGGCCACCAAAGGGAGAGAGAGAATAGAAATGAGAGAGAGAATGAGAAATGAGAGGAGTAGGGAGGGAGAGAGAGAGAGAGAGGAGAGAGGGAGAGAGAGAGAGAGATTCACAGAGAGAAGAGGGGCTCCTTAAATGAGAGAGAAGAGTAGGGAGGGAAAGAAAGAGAGAGGAGAGAGGGGGAGAGAGATTAAGAGAGAGAAGAGGGTCTCCTGGCGGCCATGGCTGCTTGAGGGAGGGAGAGAGTAGGGAGAGAGAGGGAGAGAGAGAGAAAGAGAGAGCGGGAGAGAGAGAGAAAGAGAGAGAGAGGGAAAGAGAGAGAGGGAGAGAGAGAGAAAGAGAGAGAGGGAGAGAGAGGGAGAGAGAGAGATGTTTATCAGAATGAAACGTGGCGAGAGGAGAGAGGGAAAGAGAGAAATTAAGAGAGAGAAGAGGGTCTCTTCGGGGCTGTGTCAGCCAAAGGGAGAGAGAAAGAGAGAGGGAGAGAGAATGAAACTTCTAGCGGCCATGGCCGCCAAGAGAGGGAGGTAGGGAGAGAGAGAGAGAGAGAGAGAGAGAGGTAGAGAGAGAGACTTCTCGCGGCCGTGGCCACCAAGGGAGGGAGGGAGGGAGGGAGGGAGGAAGGCTAAGAGAGATTAAGAGAGAGAATTCACAGAGAGAGAGAGAGAGAGAGAGAGACATAGAGAGGGAAAGAATGACAAACCCTAGCGGCCAAGAGGATAGAGGTAGGGAGGTAGAGAGGGTAAGAGAGAGAGAGAGGGAGAGAGAGAGGAGGAGAGAGAGAGAGAGAGAGAGAGGAGAGATGGAGAGAGAGAGAGAGAAATAATTACAAATCCTAGGGAGAGAGAGAGAGATAAAGAGAGAGAATGAAAAATCTTAGCCGCCATGGGAGGGAGAGAAAGAGAGAGTTGAGATAAACTAAGAGAGAGAATGAGTGGGATGAGGACAGAGAGGGAAAAACATAAGAGTTGTCAGAGAGAGAGAGAGAGAGATTAAGAGAGAGAACGAGGTGTCTTGACTATGGCTACTAGGAGGAGAGAGAGAGAGAGAGAGAAAGTAAAGAGAGTTTTATATATTTACATGTTTTATATTATACTTTTAAAAAATTATAAAAGACTGAATTTATGGTTTGTTTTGAAGGTCAGAATATTTTTATATATATTCATCTTTTAAATTGAAAAATGTTAACTTTTCTTTAGATACTTGTTCTTCATTTATCTCACATATAGGTTAAGCCTCTACATCAAAACCCCTTCTTTTGCATATTTAAGCCTCTTAAACCCCAGCACACTAAAATGAACACAGAAAAAGAAATTATTTATTGCTTTTCTTCGCTTCGACGGTTGGTTTAGCATAGTTTAGCATAGATTAGATTGCCTTAGAGGAGAGACAATTCTCCAAGTTGCCAATCGAAGCCATGCTCAAATTTTTCTAACTAGTTCCTAATCGTTGTCAGTCCCTTCGCTCACATGCGGTTTAACACTCATAACATGCTATTAAATAAGACCTTTTACCATTTACCAAGAAGTTTATCAGTGGGCAGATTGCATGAGCAGATATCAGTGGACAGATTACATGTCATGGGACATATTGGAGCTTGATGATTATTGGTTATTTTTATTGCATTTGTATAAATATTTAAGCTCCTTTATTGTCATAAAAAACCTTGTAAAGCCTTCTATGCTATTTTTTACATTTATTATCATATGAAGCACCTTGTAATAAACCCGACCATCCCGACCATTCACTATTTAACGAGTATCAGTGGGATGCATAAGTGGATATCATGTGGGCTGCATAAGTGGATATCAGTGGAACAATTTTTAGTGGGTAGATTGCATCAGTTGGGTATCAGTGCACAGATATCAATGGATGGACAGATTACATGTCATCACGAAGATTGAAGCTTTAGGACTAGAGGGCAAATCAATGGATGGACAGATTACATGTCTTCACGAAGATTGAAGCTTTATCACTAGATGACATTTTATATTACTGTAAAGCTTTATTGGCTAATTTTTTTACATTTGTACAAATATTTAAGCCTTGTAAAGCCTTCTAGGCTATTTCCCACATTTATTGCCATATGAAGCCTTGTAAAGCCTTTTGGGCTATTTCCCACACTTATTGTATCAAGGGTTGTATATTGTACTTTACTTGTATGTATCTAAATTCTTCATTATCTTTTCTTGTAGGATTATGGAGCAATCAACTAATGTGGTGGCTATCCTAAATGACTCTGAGAACAGAGAATGGGTTTCTGATGTCACTTTGAATTTCAAAGGAAAGTAATATAGCACTAATGGCTTTGGTAGGTGGACTCAACATCACATGGGTAGAAGAGCTTGGTGTCTTCATCAAAAGGAAAAGAGACTCTTTCTACTTATGTCCAAAAGGGAGTTCAATGGTGTTGAAGATCCATGGGATGCTACTTTCTTCAAAAAAGATATGACTTCAAGCCTTGTGGTAGGCATAATGATAGAGCCAAAAGAGACCTTTGTGGATATTTTTACAAAGAGTTCAAATCCTAAAGTTGGCGGTCTTCATATTGTTGTGTAAAGGAGAGACTCAAAGACCTTTGTGATGCCTCCTCCTCAACCATCAAAGTTTCCAGAGCTGCAAAGTGCATTGGAGACTCTTTTATATACTTGGGAGCAATTTCCTAGTGTGGTGGCAAAAAGGATGCATGCAAAGATAATTTTTGAGTACTTTCAGGATGCACAATATGCTCCTCATATTCAAGGATCTTCACATGAAGGAGATCAAAAAGCTCAGACTTCAATGCAGGGACAAGAAGAACAGGCACACTGTCACAAACGTGTAGAACATGAGCGCAAACTTCTAGAGCAAGAAATGGTGGATGTAACTAAGGATGATGAAACACAAGCCTTGAGTGCACAGGAATTTAAAAAAAATGAAGAAGATCAAGGTCGATCCACTACAGTTATGCTAGAAGCTCTTGCTAGCAAACCACGACGTGAAATGCAAAAGGCTAGTATTGCAAGAGCCACGGTTCCAAGCAGTAAAAAAAGAGATCGTCCCACTGTAGAGAGAGATAATGTGGATGAAAAACGGTTAAAAGAAGAGAAAGATGAAGAAGACTCCAAACCCGAGGCTAAAGATGATCAGGATGAACTCACATCAATCAAAAATCTTAATCTGCATCTTAATGAAGCAGTTACAGACGATGATGTGGGATATATCTGGGGTCAAAGGACGTGGTTTGTGAATGCCAAAGATGTGGAAGCTGCAGCTCTCTTTACTAATAGCCGAAGCCTTGATATATCCTATGCAATGCAAATATACAAGGCTTTGAGAGATGGTAAGAAACCTGTGGCAAGCAATGTGGTCTTGCGCCCAATAATGTTTTGTCCAATAAAAAATAGTTTTCTGGATCAAATAACATTTACAAGGCCTACACATTTCGAGGAAACCTTCAACCGATTCTTTAAAGACACTTTTAAAAATATTCCACATGAACAAGGTGAAGAGACACAAGGTGAGAATATGCTAAAGGAACCAAAGAAGGAATTCCTCCTTCATTGCGGATTCTAGCCCATTGATGGTCAACATTGGGCTTATGCTTATAATCAAATCGCAAAGGAAGCAAAGGAGGTCAAAAGAATCACTCTAGAACAATTTGCAAAGATAAGTGCATTCCATTATTATCCTGCAACAATCTGTATATTCAAGCATGAGATCAAGTATTTGATTGAGTCTGAAAGACTTAATCATTATGTCCATGGAAAGTGTAAGATATCCTCAACATCAGAGGTCTTATAGAAGGCAAGGGTTATATGGACAACATTTGGTTCTCCAAATCCTGATTTGAAGCGAAAGGTCACAAAAGTAGACGCCGACAAACTCACGAACTTCTATACTTCTTCGAGTGCAGTTGTGCCTAGGGGAACTCAAAAGCGAGAAGAAAGTATGACAAGCCTCAAGGTGGTGAGGGACAGATATGCCAACTACACTTCTATCATATTTTGTCCTATTGAAGTGTTCAATGAGATGCTTGAAACGTGCATTGCTTGTGAGCGTGGACAGTTGACCTATGAAGCTCCTTTGTTTATCTCTAGAAAGTCAAAGATAATGGATAAGAAGGAGTTGACGGCAAGGATGTGGAGGCCTATAAAGTACTTAGCTGACAAGTATGCATCCATGGCAGCATAAAAATCTCTCTTTTCTTTCCCTCTTCTTCTCTCTTCTCCTCTTTTCCCCCTCTTCTCCCTCTTTTCCCTCCTCTTTCCCCCTCTTTCCCTCTCTTTCCCTCTTTCCCTCTTTCCCCCTCTTTTCCTCTCTTTTCCCCTCTCTTTGCCCTTTTCCCCCCTTGTGACGCTCCAATTTTGTATATGAAATATTTTGGAATATATATCACAGATCAAAAAGGATGGTTTTGATGTTTTGAAGGTTTTGGGAAAGTTTGATAATGGTCGAAAAATTTTGGTTTTTGTCCATTATGGTGTCGGCTGGATTTTGCGGCTTGATTTGGAGTTGGTTAGAGAAATAATTTGAAGAAAAGAAAGAATGGTTTTTTAGAAAAAAAGACAAAGACCACTCCATGGAAGAATGCATCAATGTACAGGTGAGGCGTGATGCAGTGCATAGTGCCATTAAGTATTTGCTTTCAGAGAAACAAATTTCACTTACTCATTGTAACATTGACTATAATGTGGTGAAGCATATAGCTTCTTTGTCAACACCCAAGGTAAAGCTATGGGTAAATAGGTGGATTAAAAAGGATGAAGATGGGTCATAAATAGTAACCTCTTATATGAGAAAAGAAATCCCACAACAGGTGGTTGCATATGTGGAAAGATTAATTAGTGAGATAAGGATGCCGACAGATATGCACCAAAGCTTTCAATTCAATGTAGAGGTTACGGCAGAGTCTGGAAAGCTTGTGAACTTTAGGGGAGTCTCAGAAGATGACTTCTTCAAGAATGAGTCAGCATGGGATAAGCCACAACTATTCTTTATCAATGAAGTTTCTAGCGATGATATCCATAACTTCATTGATAGAATAGTATATACCACCATTAGCAAAGTGGCAATTTGCAACATTGTCATTTTTGTTGATAAAAAAGACAAAGAAGCCATGCAGGTTACTCTAGAGCGAGCATATTCATCAGATTTGAAGATCTATAGTGGTGTTTATGCAGCAAAGAGAGGCAAGAGAGAATGTGGCATAGTGATTCCATCTCTTGAATCATGCGGAGTCCCAACCCTGATCACTCCTTACAAAAGAACATAAGAGGAAATTCAAATAATTTGAGATTGATGCTAGAAGAGCAAGATATTCCCAGGTCCATACATTATCAAAAAAACAACTATGAAAGTCCTGCAAAAAGTGGGAGTCTCTTGCTTACCATGATGGAGAATTTGCTACTGGCAGGTTGGGAGGTCACCTTGTGTAGGATGGGATATTTATTTGAGGATCTCCTCAAAAAAGGCAACTCCACAAATATTATTGAAAATAAGCATTTCATGGCTTATTTTCAGCTTCAAGTAGATCTAACCACAGGCTATATATATGAAAAAGAGATAGACCACAAGGACACTGATGAAATGGATGATTACCTTGAAGATCATAATGTCCCAGTTGATGATGATGAAAAGATGGACTTACATGACCCGTTCAGAGAGAGGTTGGTGGATGAAGAGAAACATGATGATGCCTTCTTTGATAATTATGGCTCGCAGGGTTATGAAAAAAGGCCACTACGACAATACTTAGTGGTATGAACTCTCTATTTCTCAACTAAATACAATTTTTTAAATAAGATTTAAATTTAAAGATAATGAATCTAATCTCTCATATTTGTTTACAGGCAATAGAGGGAGAAGAAATGGATGAAGTCAATATGGAGGCACTCCCTTCTACTTCAACAATGCAACCACCTCTAAATTTGATTGAAGAATCCCATGAGCACAAGAGCTTTAAAGACACCATGGAAAAGTAGAATGACCCCAAACATAGAATACAAGCTATGACAGAGACCCATTCTGCAAATTTAGCTGCATTGGATAAAATGGAGAGCACATTTGAAGTTAGGATTGTTTTGAAACGAGAACCTTAGTATTTGAGCTTTGGTAGAGAGGAGGTTTCAATCCTCTCCAATCCTTTAAAAGAGGTTAATGAAAATGTTATCTTGGCCATTCTCAGGTAACGTTTGTTTATTTGTTGCTACTTCAATGAGCTAACATTTGTTTATTTCTTGGTGCAGTGTAGTTATTTCTCAGCTTCCTAGTGCAGTGTCTACATGCTCGATGCTCTCCTTTCTTCTATTCTTAGCTCTCCTCAAAAGACTATAGAAGATGTTTGTACGTGGTTAAGCCCTTTGAATTTAGATGGGGTGCGAGTCATCTTAATGCCTTATCATGAGGCGTAAGTATCAACTCTAACCTTATTTTTACTATTTCTTTGGCAAGTTTGTGTAAAACAATAATCATTTTTATTCTGGTCGTGTAGCTCACATTGGAGTTTGATCGTCTGGGACCTTGAACTCAACCGTTTGTGGTTTGTGAATTCAATGGAAGGCTATCATACCAACTCCCCAAGGTAATTATTCTCTTAATATTTTTGATACTTTCTTATTTTGTATCTTATGATCATGACATATTAATATATTTAATATGTCATGATGGACAGTGCTGCATATCGGCTAATATTTGCCATCAGAACAACCACGGAGCAACAAGATCAAGTAGAATTCAAAAGACGTCTACCAGTGGAGCAAAAAGATGGGCACAGCTGTGGGTGGAGAGTTGCCTGCAACTACATGTTGTTTCTTAGAGAGATTTTTGATTTGGAGTTACCAGTCAAAATGGAATCATATACAGAAGCTGATCTGCTAGCATTTTGGGCTGAGAGTATTCAGCGTCTAATTACTACCATTGGGAAACAACATGAAAATATGACTACATTGCAGCATGTATAAAACCTTATCTTTATATTTGTATGCTTGTTCAAGCCTTTAATTGGGATGTGTAAATGTCATAACTTTTTTATATTTTCCTCCAAGAGGAGAAGAGAATGAGTTTAATGAAAGCATGCTATCTTTATACTTCTATGATTATTTAAACCTTTATTTTTATTTAGGATGTGTAAATCTCATAACTTTTTAAATTCTTCCTCCAAGAGGAGGAGAGACTCACTCTATTGAAAGCATGTATGAAACCTTACTTTTTAAATTTTTTCTCCAAGCAGAGGAGAGACTCACTCTAATGAAAGCATGTATGAAACCTTATCTACTTGTTTAAGCCTTTATTTGGGATGTGTACATCGCATAACTTTTTTATATTTTTATAGCAGAAGGAGGATGTAGAAGACATAGCAAGTGAAGAAGAATATGATGTAGACTACTCTCTCAATAAGATGAGTCATGAAAATATGAATCTATTAGAGCAGATTGGAAGTTCATTCACCGCTATGTTGTTAATTCGACAACAACCTCATTTTATGAATTTGGTGAAGAAGAGATTTTAATCCTCTTGAATCCTAAGGAAGAGGTTAATGTCAAAGTCATTACAACCATCCTCAAGTTTGATGCAGCCTTTTCCTTGACTTTATACTTTGCTTATCTTGATTAAACCCAAGAAGCTAATACTTTTTTTTTAAATATAGTAATGCTATAGTAAATTTTTTGCAAAATATACAAAGCGTTTCATATATGCTCAATCCTCGTATTTTGGAAGTGCTTAGCAACAAAGAAGAAACCATAGAGGATGTTTGCAAGTGGTTGAAGCACGTTCCTATGAATGATGCATGAGTTATTTTTACAGCATATTATGAGAAGTAAGCATCAAACCCTACTTGTTTTTTCTATTGCATTGCTAGAATTGTCTCAAACACAGTAATTATTCTTTATTGATAATGCAGCTCACATTGGAGTTTGGTAGTCATGGACATCTTTGCGAAGAAGTGCTTCTTTGCCAACTCAATGACATCCGTCCATGGCACTGTGGTAGAGTAAGTATAGACTACACTTGTTGTCACTTCTTGACATGTAGATTGATATGCAATGCACATATTCACTGTTGTTATATGTTTTGATGTGCAGATTAGCTCGAAAGTTAGTAGGTGCTATCGACAAACATCAACAAATAGAGTATATAAGATGTCAGGTATCACATCAAGAGAATAGCCACATCTATAATTATGGATGGAGGGTGGGCTACAATTGCTTTTTGGTACTTGGTCAAATTTTTGAGATACAAAATGACACCACACTGTCAACATATACGGATTTGCATCTCTATGCATTTATAACATGTACCATTCGAGCAATCATTAAGGGCGACATTATGGACCCTCCCACAAGGCAAATAGATAATGGCTCAGAGGAGTGCGAAATGAATGCCGTCAAAGAGTCAAAGTGGATAGAAGACCTCAACTCTACAAACATGGCTTCATTGGAAGAATTGGGAAGCTCTTTTAATGTTAGGGTTATGATTTAACATAGACCTCAGTATCTTGAATTTGGGGGAGAGGAGATTTCAATCCTCTCTAGAGCTTCAAATGAGGTCAATAACAATGTTATGATGGCCATTATTAGGTTTGATACAAACATTTTCTCTACTTGATAATTCAATATTTTGATTAAATCTAATAAGCTAATATTCATTTATTTGTTGGTGCAGTATAGTTATCTCATGATTTGGTAGAGCCGTACAAAACCGTGTGTATATGTTGGATTCCCTCCTTTCTCCTATACTTAGCGATAGCAGAAAGACAATAGCCGATGTTTGTAAATGGTTACAGCCTTTACATTTACACGGCGTGTGAGTCCTATTTATGGCATATCACGAGATGTAAGTATCATGGCAACCTTTATTTTCATCTTATACTAGAAACATTGTGTTAAATAATAATGGTTCTTAATTATTCGTGTAGGGAACATTGGAGTCTAGTGGTTTGGGACCTTGAAGACAACTATTGTTGGTTTGTTAACTCGATTGTAGGCTTTCATGGCTCAGTGCTAACGTAAGTATTCTATTAATCTGTTGTTACTTCTATATTATGTACCTTATGTAATAGACACACTAAGTTTTCCTAATATGTCATGATGAGCAAGTCGATTGAGAAGTTGGTATGATCTGCTATCAGAGAAACAGGACAGTACAAAGACTCGGTAGACTTCCAAAAGCATTTAGTAGTAGAGCACGAACATGGGCATAGTTGTGGGTGGAGAGTTGCCTACAACTGCATGTTGATTTTCAAAGAAATTTTCTCACTTAAGCCACAAATCTCATTGGAAGACTCGTTGGAGCTCAAATATTCAAAGGATATATAATTGTTTAGGGCTGAAATCATTCGAGACCTAATTGCTGCCATTAGAATACAACGTGCAACTGAAGCAATATCAGAGCTTGCATTTAAGGAAGAGGAGACTGAGTCTACTGTGAAAGCACTGCACACTACAGAAGAAGTAGAGACTCAGTGTACACCTACAGCACCACAGCCTCCATTGGAAGCATCAGAAGAGTTGCCACAGCCTCCACTTGCATTTAAGGAAGAGGATACTGAGTCTACTCTAAAAGCACTACATATTACATAAGAAGTAGAGACTGAATGTACATCTAGAGCACCACAGCCTCCATTGGAAGCATCTAGAAATCCTCACAAGGGTTGGACACTTAGAAAGCATAGGCTGCATCAACATGAATAACTAGTGATTTTTCATGATGATCAAGTCCTACAAAATGGTCTCCCCAACCTTCATCAACACTACAAGATTTTGAGATACGATTGGCTTATCAAAGGCCTTCTTATAAGATCATTTTTCCTCATGACCATCTCAACCACAACCTACCAAGTCCTTCTTCCCTTCATATTTTCTTTTTCTCTACTATTTGATGTCATATTCTAGTCCTCCCGTTCTTGCTAAACTCATTTCCACTCTTTTGTCTTCACTGAGTAACATGGCAATGACATCATGAATTTTTAAATCATTTCAGTTAACTCTCAATATGGTCTCAAAATTTGGAATCAAAAGCTATGTCTTAATTTCTATTATTTAATCAAAATCTCTTTAATTTTGCCATAAATGTCCATGCATGGAGCTTCTTTCAGTATCTATGTGTGTGTAGAGGGAACCCTTCCTCTCTAAAAATTTGTCATTTATCAAGTAAAGGTTGGCCACTTTGGGCCATGTTTATCTTGTCTTTTAAGAATATATCCATGAGCCATCTTAAAGATAAAGCTAAGTGTGACAATCACAAAGTGACTACTAACATAAATGACACATTTTATAAAGTAGGTCATGAGTGCCATGCAAATCCTTTATATGGAGAGATAAAATTAATCTATGATTCAAGAAGCTCTAGATTTTCAAACATTATCAAAGTCATATGGTCTAGAGATCAACATAACTTATATATTGGGATCACTATTAGACAAAACCATCCAATCCAGCATTTCAAAGTGTGTGACCTTGTGTATGATTTGTTGCACATTATATGCAAGGAACAGTTAGTAGGAAGATATCAAGAGTACCATCGATGTAGTCATAGCACACATAAACACACAACTATCAACCTACATAAGCCTAAGTTGTAAGATAGAGCATTGAGAGTTTGAAATGATTACCAGCGTAACCTATAAGGTCACACACTATAAATTGATGTTTCGAAGGGACCTTTTGTCCAGCATTAATAGCAACAATAAATAGATGATCCTATAAAACTTTATTTTGAGCTCATGAGAGGAACCTTTCCAACAAGTTTAAGCATGCTAATTGAGGACATATGCGCATTGCAAGAATCCATAGAGCTTGTAGCATGGGGGTAGGATGCATTGTGTCCTTGAGCATTTTGGGAGGGGCTTTATTGAGAGGACAAAGGGCTAGATAGAAGCAAGGAGAGAGGGGCTAAGGAGAAAGCATGGAAAGGAGCTAGGCCTGGCCATGAGAGGAAATAAATTTCACTTTCTTGAGAAAGGTAATCATTGAGTTTTGTACATCACTTCTTAAAGCACCCAAGTTGGAAACCTCAGTTTGGAAAGTCACTCCTCATGGCTCTATAATTTCAAAGGCATCAAACTTTGACTATGGGCTTCTCCCCCCATATGAAGCATAATAGGCTTCAATATTAGCTACATTTTCATCTCATTCTGTGTTTGTTAGAGTCTTATTTAAAATCAAATTTTCCCAAGATGTTTTGGCCTTGAACACTAATGCTACATGGTTATCGCGTGATACATTAGTGTACTTTATTGTGCGACCTTCATGGTGGCAAAGATTTAAGTACGACATAAGTGAAGTGCGGACTTTTATAAAAGTGCGTTTCCCGTACTCCCAGATTTTGGCATAGGTCGGGTGTTTGGGCGGACCTTTACCGCCTATAAATACAAGAAGGAGGAGCTTTATCCTGCAAGCTTCTAAACCGTCCAGAGTCTAAACTGCATTGCCTATCATTCACGAATCGCGGACAATCATGAAAACTCTCACAAGCGCATGGTGTTTCTTGTTGCTCGTCCTCCATGTTGGTGAGTTATTAGTGCATAAGCAATTCCGTTATGGCTCCTTGCTGCTTGCTTGATGAGGCCTTTGCTTTAAGTTTGCTGACGTTGAATGTCACGGCCGCAGTTGTGGCGATGGTCTCAGCGACCACTCTGAATGCGGTCAACAACGCCGGCTCAACACTGTGTGTCAAATACTGGGTACCGAACGAGGAGATCGGGGGCGGGTGCAGGGAGCTTCCAGCTCTACAAGGGCTGGAATCAGTGTGGAGTGTGGGAACCACGCCCATGTGGGAAGGAGCAACCATGTGGGCGATTCAAGGGGGGTGCGCTGGACAAGCCTGCAACACGGGGCCTCCAAGCGGGGTGACACAGTTCGAGATCACAGTCGCAGGCTCTGGCAACAATGACTACTACGACGTCTCCGTGCAGGCGGGCTTCAACCTGGGCCTCAAGGTCACTCCCACCAATCCTGCTTGTGCAATAGAGGATTGCCCCGCTCCGGGCTGCGAAGGTGGTGTTCTATCCTGTCCCTCCGGCTCCACCGACTACGCCATCATCTTCTCGTGATCCTGCAGGCCGAACAAAAGTATTGCCTTGTATTCGCTCTTTTGGTTTCTTGTAACGATCTACCGCATAATAGATTCACCGCATCCTTAAGGGAGCATTTTGTGAATAGTTACGTGACTACCTTATTTGCCATCTTTTCGCTTGCAACTTGCACTCGTGAATTTCAAGATCAGTTCCCCATCAAATAATAACGCATGGTAAAATTTGGACATGTCAAAATTTAAATTAATATCACTACTCCTTGTCGATCTAGAAAGTGTTATATTTGAGGAATACCTCTCTCACTGTTTACAACTTTTTTGTCAAAACTCTCTTGTAATAAACATCCATACATCCATGTACATACATATTTGTATATGGTAAGGCTTGGCTAATCAAATATCCTTTATATCTAAACAATTGAACTAAATTGGGAAAATTTGTGCAATTAATTCTGCACTTCTATCTTTGCATTAATTTTTGTAGTTGTTGTCTTGCCTTTACATAATTTTTTGGAAGTTGCTTGTAGAGTTTGGAGTTCTGATCACAATCATACTATTTTATGCTTAGTCGTGCAGAAGGAATTTTTTTTACAAGCATTTTTAGAAATGCCAACAAAGTCGGTCTTTTTTTTGCAATATCAAACTAGCTCATCTTGTGTAAACATTATGCAAATATAGTAACCCTCTATTTATGAAAATGTTTTACATTAATTAAAGGAATCTGATTATGATCAAACAAAGTATTAAAAAAAAATCCCACTCTTTGTTGACATTGGCAACAAATTTTAGAGAGAGCTCACAAAGTCAATTCCCCTAAAAATATAGCTAGCCTCGAGTTATGAAAGTGTCGTATATTTTAAGGAATTATCTTATGATCAAATACAGTCTCTCAAATACAATTTCCCTAAAAATATAGCTAGCCTCTATTGATGTAAATGCTTCAACAGAATTGTCTTCCTATTGAACACAATAAAGCGTCTCTTTTATCTCTTAAGCAAAGGTTTGGGGGAGGACGATTGGGGACTTCTCCATCGTTGGATTTTAATTACAGAATATGGACCATCAGATCTAAAATGGACCATTGGGAGCTTCAACGTCCTTCGCAACTCTTCTTTTGTGGCTTGTCGCTGTATGTTCAGCACCCTCATGCCTATTGGCCCGATATTGCAAGATCATCTTCAATTCATCTGTGATGAATCATTGGACCTGCGAGCTCCTCTTCTCGAACCATATCAAAAAGTTTGTAAGGGATGCCTCTACAGACTTTGCAGGAAGTTGCAGGGTGCATCATCACGATTACTAGTGGCATGACCACCTTCTTTGGAATGGTATTTAAAGCGTCCTAGGACGATCCAATGAAGACTATCCGTGCCTTCAAGATGGCCTTGATATTGAGCCCAACTATTCTTTTGGTGCTGCTTGCGTCGTCTTATGCGTCACTCGGGACTCACACTGCCATGATGACAGTGGTGGTGTTCGCGTTTAACATAGTTGAACGACCCTTGTAGTCAGCTTGGATGGAAAGCACTACTCCTCCTATGGAATCCATTATAAAGGGATTTATTAAATTTCTTTGAAGGCATCGACCTTTTTGTAATGCATAGTTATTGTTTGATTGACTTTTATTGAAGAGGAGAACTTTCCAAGGCGTCCTTTCTTATGTCTACTTTGACACTCACTACTATTGCTATGGAATCCATCGCATTGCCTTAGTATATCTAGTTATGGCTATAACATCCTTATGCAATAGACACTCGCTCTTTACTAGAGGCTAGGTGTGGTTATCCATACTTTCTCTAGATGTCATGCAAGAAAATGTTTCGTCTTAAGTTGTGCAAGAAGGAATAGCAAATACTTAAAACGAAACTCATTTGGTTGCAAACCAACTTGAAGAACTCATTGATTTTACAATATTGGATGTTCTCTATTTTGTATTTATCATCTTGTTTGTAATGATTAAGAAAGAAGACCATACATATCACAACTGGGATCATGCACTAAATTTTTTGTGACAATTTTTAATGTTGTGTAGCATCATTGCGGGTAATACTACTAAGAAGAGGGGCTACTACACAAAACATTATGGAAATATAGTAACCCTCTACTTATGAAAATGTTGTACATTTAAAGGAATTTGATTATGATCAAATAAATTATTTTTAAAACATCCCACTCTACGTTGAGATTGGCAAAAAAATTCATATAAGAAAGCTCACAAAGTTAATTTCCCTAAAAATATAGCTAGCCTAGAGTTATGAAAGTGCTGTATATTTGAAGGAATTATCTTATGATCAAATACAGGCTCTCAAATACAATTCCACAAAACTAATTGCTAGCCTCTATTGATGAAAATGTTAATACATTTGAAGGATTTGTCTTCCTATCGAACATAATAAAGTGTCTATTTTATCTCTTAAGGAGAGGTTTGGGGGAGGACGATTAGGGATTTCTCCATCATTGGATTTTAATTAGAGAATACGGACCATTGGATCTAAAATGGACCATTGGCAGTTTCAAGAGGTAAGCTTTCAATTTGTTTCATCAAAGAAAATATGTACTCTCTCATCGATCATTTGCATAATGAGATCAAGGTTGTATCTTGCCTTTCTTAGCATTAGAATCATCAATGGTTTGCCCTTTCTCAGCATTATGATCATCAACAGTTTTCCATTACGTGGAATCACCCAACGTCAAGAAAATCGCATGCTTGCTCCTGCCTAGATTATCCATTCTGGAATTTTTTTTGCAAGCATTTTTTGAATTGCCAACAAAGTCGATCTCTTTTTTGCAATGTCAAACTAGCTCATCTTGTGTAAACATTATGCAAATATAGTAACCCTCTATTTATGAAAATGTTGTACATTTAAAGGAATCAGATTATGATCGAAGAAAGTATTTAAAAAAAATCCCACTCTTTGTTGACATTGGCAACAAAATTTGGAGAAGAAAGCTCACAAAGTCAATTTCCCTAAAAATATAGCTAGCCTCGAGTTATGAAAGTGTTGTATATTTGAAGGAATTATCTGATGATCAAATACAGGCTCTGAAATACAATTCCCCAATAAATATAGCTAGCCTCTATTGACAAAAATGCTATACATTTGAAGGAATTGTCTTCCTATCAAACACAATAAAGTGTCTCTTTTATCTCTTAAGGAGAGGTTTGGGGGAGGACAATTGGGGATTTCTCCATCGTTGGATTTTAATTAGAGAATATGGATCATCAGATCTAAAATGTACCATTGGCAGTTTCAACATCCTTCGTGGCTCTTCTTTTGTGGCTTGTCGCTGTATGTTCCTATTCCCCCTCTGCTAAAACCATCCAATGTTTGGCCTGCTAATCCAGAAGATGGCGTACGTCATACCTGAGAAAAAGTGAAAAAGCAGAAGATGGTGTATGTCTTGAGAGTTCATCATTGAAAGTGCAAGTATGAAATTCAAGAGGTAAGCTTTCAATTCATTTCATCAAAAAAAATTCGTACTCTCGCATCAATCATTTGCCTAATGAGATCCTTGTATCTTACCTTTCTAAGCATTATAGTAATCAATGGTTTGCACTTTCTCAACATAACAATCATCAACGGTTTTCCATTTTGTGGAATCACCCAAACTCAAGAAAATTGCATGCTTCCTCCTGGCCAGTAGCCTCATGCTTAGTGGCTCAATATTCCAAGATCGTCTTCAATTCATCTTTGATGAATCATTGGTTCTCCAAACTCTTCTTCTCAAACCATATCAAAACTCTGGTAAGGGATGCCTCAACAGACTTTGCAGGAAGGTGCGGCATGCATCATCATGATTACTAGTGGCATGACCTCCTTCTTGGGAATGGAATGGAAAGCATCCTAGGACGATCCAACCAAGACTATGCCTGCCTTCAAGATGGACTTAACACTGAGCCTAGCTTTTCTTTGGGTGCTTCTCGAGTCATCTTATGCATCACTTGGCACTCACACCATGTGGGCCATAATGACAGTGGTGGTGGTGTTGGCATTTAACATAGTTGAACGACCCTTGTAGAACTTTTTAGTCAAGAGCAGAACTTTTGTTTGATTGCCTTTCAGTCAAGAGCAGAACTTTTCAAGTCATCCGTTTTTACCTCTGCTTTGACACGCACTACTACTGCTATGGAATCTATTATATTACCTTAGTATATCTAGTTAGAGTTATAACATCTTGATGTGATAGGCACTCACTCTTTACTAGAGCCTAGGTGTGGTTATCCAAACTTTCTCTAGACATCATGCAAGAAAATGTCTCGTCTTAATTTGTGTAGGAAGGAATAGCAAATACTTGAAATGGAACTCATTTGTTTGCAGACCAGCTTGAAGGACTCATTGATTTTACAACATTGTATGTGCTCTATTTTGCAATTATCATCTTGTTTATAATGATTAAAAAAGAAGAGCATACATATCATAACTGGGATCATGCAATAAAATCTTTGTGACAAATCTTAATTTTATGTAGCCTCATTGCCAGTAATACTACCTAGAAGAGGGGCTACTGCACAAAACATCTAGGAAGGTTTAGACATATCTAGGGTAGTTTAGGGCTATTAATAAGTCCAAAAATAAAAGATTGGGCTGATGCCCAAAGATACTCTCATGCTCATAGAGCTACAAAACATGGAGCAAAATATAGTGTAAAGGTTTAATGCAAAGTATGCTTTTCATGTACACTCACTTTTTTCGAAATCAATACAAATGAACTAGGTCTTTAATATGCACATCATATGTCACCTTTACTTTTCATCCCTTTGTTCCAACATAGAAATGAACTAGGTCTTTAATATGCACATCATATGTCACCTTTACTTTTCATCCCTTTGTTCCAACATAGAAATTATATGCCTTGAAATTTCAATTATAACGGCCTAAAGGAGTCATATAAATTAAATAAATATATACATACATACATACATATATATATATATATATATAGAGAGAGAGAGAGAGGATGACAGAGAGGATTCCTTCGAGAATGAAAGATCCTCATGATGTTCCATACATTATACTCATGAGGATTCCTCCTAAAAGTGACATATACTCATGATGTTCCATAGATTATATAGATGGGATCTCACTTAGGTTTAGGGTAGGCTATTATGTTGGGAGGGGTCAAGTGGACTGCTGAGAGGGATGTTTTGAAGGAAGGTGCCAGGCCAGGTGAAGGTGGATATATCATGATTAAACGAACCTCATTGCAAAAGATGGTGCGAAAATGATGGAATCAGGCTCACAACTCTTTGCACTATGCCACCCATATATCAGATCTGCAAGGATGGAAATACTGCACAAAGACTGATGTACAGATAATGCAGTTGTGGCATGATCTTCTTGGACATTTCCTTGAGGATAGGATAGAGTATGCCTCTACTGTTAGGGAACTGTCAACTTTTCAAAATAGAGAAGGATTGTTTTCCTATACAAGAATCAAAGAATTAGCAAAAGATATGCCAGCATGGAGATGGTGGAAAGAGTGTGGAGCATCCACACCTCATTTGCAAGCCTTAGCCATGAAGGTGTTGTTGCAACCTTGTAGTAACTCCTCTAGCAAATGCAACTGGAGTAACTTTAAGTTTGTGCATTCTTTCACAAGAAATCGCTTGACATTAGAAAGATCGGAAAAGATGGTTTACCTCTATGTGAACAGTAGAGCTTTGGATGATGTGAAAGGGGTATGAGCGATGATGATATGGCAAAGTGGGTACACACAGATCTTCTGGGTCCCTTGCATGAAGCGCATATACGGACTCACCCTGAATCAAATTCTAGTGACTCAGAAGAAGAGATGTTGGTGTGATGGCTGGTTGTGTCTGATAACTGTTGCAATTGCAATTCTTTTAACATGCAATGCTTCTCAAATGCAATTTATTTAAAATGCAATTCTTTTAAAATGAAAGACTTTTAAATGCAATTGTTTTAACATGCAATACAGGCCACTAAAAGTGCAATTCTTTCATGTTGCAAACCTTTTAAAATGCAATTTAATTGATAATTAAAAAATGGTTCTGATGGTGGTTGGAGCACTAGAGAACACTTTGTAGAGGGAGCATAAACCCTATTGAACTGTTTCTAAAAGATTTATCATTTCAATGATGGCTAATCTATGATAATTTTCATTTCACCAAACATGACAATTTACAAACAATAATACAAACATGCCAATTTCCACATAAACAAACATACTAATGGCTTGTCATCATATTAGAAAAGTGCACATTGTACACGATAGTGGTTGACAGTTGTAGATTTTGGGCAAAGTTAACATTTTAAGCACAATTGATAGGAGAAAAGTATACATGTGTTCAGTTTGCAAAATTTATAGTTATAGATGTAGTGGCCAAAAAATTACACCAATTTGCCGATTTTTTAACAATTTAGGGCATCGAAAAATTTATTGCTTTGTCACTTGCATGTCCTGATGTCAATTTTGTGGTCTACATGAACAATTACATCGTGTGCAATTGTTCAAAAAAATGATAAATAACGTGCATAGTAGCACCAAGGAGGACAGGATGGAGAGGAGAATGACCAGCATGGTGGTCAAATTTGCGGAGGTCTGAAGAAAAACGATTTGAAAAAACCCAAGCATTAAAATCACGCACCATTTAATTAAGTATTTCAAAACAATTAAAATACACCTCTAAAGAAAATCGATTTGAAAAAACCTAGCAATTGCGCAACATTTACTTAAATATTTCAAAATAATTAAAAAGAGACGCAAAAGCAATAATCATGATCAAATAAATTCAAAACATGCTAACGAGTATAGCCATCATATTAACTCCAAACATCATTAACAAAATATTATAACGAGGCATTATAATATGTGGGGGCTATAATCTTCGCAACCTAGGATCTATTGAAAATGTTGCTTCGATGCCAAGAACATCATACAATTGCTTGGCTTGGGGAGCATTACAAGTTGGGTAGGCACTCCTGGCCTTCAACATATTTTCGAGGCATACCACGTGAAACCGATGATGACACGATAGCGCATAATCTCCAGTCATCGTATCAAACAACTAGTTGCAAGACAGGGAGTTCAAGATATAATGAACAAGTTTGAAAGCTGCAAAATGGGCACCAAGGAGTGTAAAGGAGAGGAACTAAGCCCGTTTCAAGCCAATGCCATCGAAGGAATCAGACCGCTCTTGAACGTTGGGGAAGTGGGCCGATTTCTTGCCAAGCTTAGGGTTAGAGGTGGGCTAAATTAACATCAATACAATGGGAGGTGGGACAGAGGGGTGTGAGTTGGTATGGGAGTGTGGAGTGGGGAGTTGGATGGGGATGGTGGGGGAGGGGGTTAAATAGTGCTCTATCTCTTCTAGCATGGTCAACTACTCTTTACGCAATCTCAACTTCTTTCATGTGCCTCCACCTTCTTCATCATCACTATATTGGAGATAAAGGCCCATCATTCACAAAGATGATATCTACGTGATGGAAGGCTGGATGGTTTTATGGCTGTGGGACCAACAAAATTTGGATCCAAGTTGTGAACATGGCCGCCATCTTCAATGTGTGGAAGGGTAGCTTGTGCATCTCGTGCTTGCTAAGAATATGGAGCGAAGATGCAACATTTCTCCTAGTAGGCATTTTTGAGGTCTTGCTTTTGACCGGCTTGTTGGAGTATGGCATTTAGGCGATTGACTTCATCTTATAGGTGCTTGTTCTCACTCATCACCCGCTGATATGCAGACATAGCATCATGCACGATGATGCTCAGAAAGGTGATATCATCGCGCACAACACTTTCCATTATAGCATGTGGACCCTCTATGCCTTCATCTTTTGTGGCTTCACGCATGCTCATAAATAATCTAGAGCTCATCATAGAAACTACACAAGTGCACAATATGGCTAATGGAGTACACTATGTATGACAACTATAACAATCAACATGTAACAAAATGTCACGCACTGTTCTTTCACAATCACGATCAAAATTGTAGCAAGATAATAATCACGAATGAATAAGAAGAGAGATTCCAATATGAATCAAACTGATGAGTCTTTACAATAATTTTGGAGAAGAATCACTCCGTGAAGGAGCTCGATACCACCCGTCCATGCCCGAGCTATCTCACTCTCACTCTCACTCTCACTCACATGAAGATGTTCAAATCAGATGATCAAATGATCAAATCTCAATCACACTCTCACTCTCACTCTCACTCTCACTCTCAAAATATCTTGATCTTATCTTCTTCTTTGCACTGCCTCGATTCGCGTGTGCTATTGTCACTTTCGCAGCGTGTCGATATGCGTGCCTTCTCTTTGCTCGTGCAACCTCAAGATGTGTGCCTTCTCTTCTCTTTTGTATAGCCTCGATATGCGTGCATTGGATTGTGTGTTCTTCTTCTCACGATCTTCTTTTATAGCCTTTCACGACTCCCAAAAGCAGCCAAAACCCCCAAAATTGGCCAAAAATAGCTTTTCTTGAAAAGTGTGCGTGTGCTTTTCACCTTCTTTTAGCATACGCTTTTGATAGCAAACACGTACGGAATCTCGACGTCTCTCTTTCTCTTTTTCTTTTTTTTTTTAAAGGCATGAAAACGGCCCTGTTCGGAGCATCACCACGCCTGCCTCGTAGATCTAATGGACAAGCTCAATAGCTCATCTCGAAGATCGGACCCTCTTCTTTCCCTTTGCATGTGACCTTCCATGGCCAACTCTTCCATCTCGACCTCCGTCTAATGCCTGCAATTCTTGACATGAAAATCTAGATGCACTTTTAGCTCAAAACCACTTTGTTAGCAACTTCTGACCTCCATAGAGGCATGCAAATGAGTGAACCACAAATTTTTCACTAGGATAAAGTTTTTCTACTCAACAAGTTCTAAAACTCTCTCATACAGAGTTTCTTCAAATTATTTCTCTAACCAACTCAAAATCAAGCCGCAAAATCCAGCCGACACCATAATGGACAAAAACCAAAATTTTTCGACCAACACCAAACTTTCCCAAAACCTTCAAAACATCAAAACCATCCTTTTTGAACACTATCTATGATATATATATTCCAAAATATTTCATATACAAAATTGAAGCGTCACACAAAATGACATGTATTGCGCTTACCTAAAGTCGAGCTTCCCACATTAGCAGGTGGTGTTGCAAGAATGGGGACAATGGTGGTGTCGGCTGATTATGGTTGCGCTGGCCTTTTGCCCCATTTCTTGGGTTTGTCATCGAAGTCTATAGGCACATCTAGCACAAGCTTTGCATATAACATCTTTGCAAAGTAAAGTGGCACGGCCCCGCTATGAGAGTTTTCTGATTTGATCATGTAGTGAATGTAGTATGCATTCTCCCTCATAGCGAGGTGGCAATAATTCTTGATGGGCCACCGTGCATGTGCGGCATGGGTGCAATCCCATACCATTGCAATGTCATCATTGGAGACCATTTCGTTGATGCAGTTGTATTTCAAAGCATTCAGATCATGAAAGACGTTTGCATTGGCAATTGCACACACCTCATCTCTTCGGGTTGGTAGGAGGGTAGCATTAGCCACCTCCATTATGTGCTTCATGGCTTGCTTTCCTCTCATGCTTGGATCCTAAGATGCATATGCACACTACAAGGCACATGCCATTTTTCGATGAAAATATCGACCTTTTTTACACTAATTTTTTGTTTTGATGGATGCAAAGGTTGGTATTTATGTCGCTATTAACATACGTGGTAGTCTAACTACACCACGAGTACAACTAAATAGGCAGTGACATAAATGATGGTCATCCAGGAGATATATCGGGGGTAGAGCTTGATATCTCAACAGTTTGTTGGGACGGGGTTTCTTTCAGGTGTGCCTAGATTCCTCAGATGTCACGAGAGACCTGCTACAGGCCGGGTTTCTACTTCTAGGCTACAGGAGGATCTTTTTGTTTCCTTTTCAACTAAAATTTGACCCAGTTAAAGAGGACAAGCAAGGAGTTTTTGTTTTCATCAGATTCCCTGGTCTTTTCTCAGTTTATCACCGGCTTCTTTCAGTTATTGGCAAGAGATTTGGTGTGGTGGCAGAGATCCTTCCTCTCCCACATGCATACGAAAGAGAGTTATAAAAGCATAATCCTATATTATACATGTAAAGACACTACTACGCACCTATGCACTCTCCATATCCTGGGTAGTCATGCATGGTTCACATCAAGATTTCCTTAACCAAAATGTCATTAGTATGTCTAGGAGCTCTGAAAATATCAAAGACCTGCACTCCTCTCCATAAGATCTGTAACTCCTCTATCAAAGGTGTTCATGTACACGTCCATATTTTTTGCCTTCTACTTCCCTGACACAAGCATGAGGTGTCCCTTCCTTATTGTTAGCCATGGTGGGATATTGTAATTCACCAAGTCTATGGGCCATGTCAACCAAGATGTTGAGTGTAACCCAAAAAGGTTCACACCGTCCATGGCGAGCCCAAGATGTAAGTTGCATGGCTCCCTCGCAAAGTCTGGCCACTGATTGTCTATGTGCTTCCAAGCTACACAATCTGTGGGAATCCTCAATGTGTCATCAACAATGGACCAATGAGATGCATGCCAAGTCATCAACTCGGCTATGGATTTGCATAGAAACAGGTGCTGTATTCTTGCAATGATGGGAAAGTGTCTCAAGACCTTTACTGAGATCTGCTCACCCTACAAGTCATCTCTATATCATTGTTTACACACTTTGGACAACTAGCCAAATCTCCATGCTCATGGTGAAAGAGAATACAATCATTATGGCAAGCATGGATGGTATCATAATCCATACCCACCATTGTTAGCATCTTCTTCGCTTCATCTCTTGATGCGGGCATGGCATTTGGTGAAGGCAACATCTTCTGGAGCAACCTATCACAATTCAAAGATACATAGGCTCTCGAGGGATTCACCTCACAAAATTTTAGTATAGCATGTCCATTCAAAAGGAGGGGTATTTTGATGGAAATTTTGGAAAAATTTTAACAGATTTACAATAACATAAGGGGTTTTTTAATTCATCATGTAGTGCCCCTAAAAATAGAATCCATCATGTCCACCATACCCTTATCATCATCTGGCACATCCGGGAGACTATAGTCTTGCTCAAAGTGTGAAGGTATGTGCACACCCTCGCCACACTCCTCATCCTATCTTAAGGTTTCGTGTACATATAAGACCTTATCTCAAGGTTTTGTGTTGTGTATGCATGCATTATTAATCAGAACTCAAATAGCATTGACTTACCGATGATCCATCACCACTTGCACCACCAACGATGGATACTTGTTCGAGTTCTTCCCCATACATCCACAAGTTGCACATGACAATACGGTGTTGATGTCATACTTTTCGCTTGCAATGACAACCTCACTTTCCTCCTCTCTATTCCCCACACTCCTCACCCCTACCCAGCCCCTATCCCAACACTTGTGCTCCCTCTCGACCCTTCTCCCTCTCTGCTTGTGTGAAAGAAAGTTTTTCAAGAAGGAGTGTCTCTTTAAGCAATGTAGATTCATTTTTTGTGAGATTTCATTTTGTGGGTGTTGAAGCATGTTTCTCCTTGCATTACTAAGCATATGTGCTAATTTTCATGCTTGATTTTCAAAGGTTAAATACAAAAAACGAGATTTGGTGAAAGAAAGAAGACTCACCTCTTCTCTTTTTGGTATTTCTCTTCCTCCTCTTTCCCTTCTTTGTGTACTTTCTCCTTGTTTGTAGGCTTATGCTTGTCCTTGCAATCCAATCCCTTTGGAAAGTTGCTTCTCCAGACTCCTCCTTTCTCTAGCTAGTTATCTAAAAAATGGTATGTTTTCTCTCTTTTGTAGGGCCAATCCACGAAACACTGAGCGGGACTTTTCTAGGTAAGAAAGTGCTTCCTCTTTTTTTCTTTTTTTATTTCCGTTATTTGCATTGGCCTACAACTAGTGCCTTAAGTGCTAGCTGTAGTGATGGGCATAGGAACCCTCTCTTCCCCTCTCTTCTCTTATTCCCTCTTCTTCCCCTCTTTTCCTCTTTTCCTCCCTCTTTCCCCCCTCTTTTCCTCCCTGTCTTATTTCCTCTTCTTCCTCTCTTTTATTCTTTTCCCCTCTCTTTTTTCCTTCTCTTTTCCCCTCTTTCTTCCTCTTCTTTCTCTTCTTTTCTCCTCTCTTATTTCCTCTTTCATTAACTTTTCTCTTCTTTTCATAAGCATATGCATTTGCCTATGCTTATGCTTATGCATGAGCATTGGCTTATGATCATATGCTTTTCCCCTCTCTTTTTTCCTTGTCTTTTCCCCTGTTCCTTCCTCTTCCTTCTCTTCTTTTCCCTTCTCTTATTTCCTCACTTTCGTCCTAAGTTTGAAAGCTGTAAAATGGGCACCAAGGAGTGTAAAGAAGAGGAATTAAACCCGTTTCAAGCTAATGCCACCAAAGGAATCAGACTGCTCTTGAACGTTGGGGAAGTTGGCCAATTTCTTACTGAGCTTAGGATTAGAGGTGGGCTAAAGGTTGACATCAATACAATGGGAGGGGGGACAGAGGGGTGTGAGTTGGTATGGGAGCGCGGAGTGGGGAGCTAGATGGGGATGGTGGGGGCGGGTGTTAAATAGTGCTCTATCTCTTCCAACAAGGCCGACTACTCTTTATGCAATCTTAGCTTCTTTCATATGCCCCCCGTTCCTCATCATCACTATATTGGAGCTAAAGGCCCATCATTCACAAAGATGATATCTATGCGATGGAAGGGTGGATGGTTTTATGGCTCTAAGACCAACAAAATTTGGATCCAAGTTGAGAACACGGCCGCCATCTTCAATGTGTTGGAGGGCAGCTTGTACATCTCACACTTGCTCAGAATACGGAGCGGAGATGCAACATTTCTCCTAGTAGGCATTTTTTAGGTGTTGCTTTTGACCGGCTTGTTGGAGTATGGCATTTAGGTGATTGACTTCATCTTGTAGGTGCTTGTTCTCACTCATCACCCGCTAATACGCAGACATAGCATCATGCACGATGATGCTCAAAAAGATGAGATCATCCCACGCAGCACTTTCCGTTATACCATGTGGACCCTCTACGCCTTCATCTTTTGTGACTTCACGCACATTCAGAAATAATTTAGAGCTCATCACAAAAACTACACAAGCGCACAATATGGCTAATGGAGTACACTATGTATGATATAACAACTATAACAATCAACATGTAACAAAATGGCATGTACTTCGCTTACCTAAAGTCGAGCTTCCCACATTAGTAGGTGGTGTTGCGAGGATGGGGACAATGGTGGTGTCGGCTCATTGTGGTTGCGCTAGCCTTTTGCCCCATTTCTTGGGTTTGTCAGCGAAGTCTATAGGCACATCTAGCACAAGCTTTGCATATAACATCTTTGCAAAGTAAAGTGGCATGGCCCCGCTATGAGGCTTTCCTGATTTGATCATGCAGTGAATGTAGTATCCATTCTCACTCATAGCAAGGTGGTGATAATTCTTGATGGGCCGCCGTGCATGTGCGGCATTGGCGTAATCCCATACCATTGCAATATCATCGTTGGAGACCATTTCGTTGATGCAATTGTATTTCCAAGCATTCAGATCATGAAAGATGCTTGCATTGGCAATTGCACACACCTCATCTCTTCGTGTTGGTAGGAGGGTAGCATCAGCCACCTCCATTATGTGCTTCATGGCTTTCTTTCCTCTCACGCTTGGACCCTAAGATGCATTTGCACACTACAAGGCACAAGCCATTTTCCAACGAAAATATCGACCTTGTTTACACATTTTTTTTGACGGATGCAAAGGTGAGTATTTATGTCACTATTAGCATCGGAAAAGAACGGTCGCTATATAAGCACCACTATATAGTGACTCTGGTAAATGTCACTACATAGTGACATTGGTAAGCATGACGCTTAATACAAACTTTTAAAAAAACATTAGTGGGACTAAGAAAGGCCACAACAAGCCCTGTTTTTCCCCACTCATGTTTTTTTTTAGTAACTACAAAAGAATGTTGTTTGTTACAAAATTTCCCTTGTAAAAGGGGTGATACAAAATCGCTCAAATGAGTCGAGCGATAGAAGCATATACATGCTAAAGATATACAACATTGTTTGTTATTACAAAATTACCCTTTTGAAAAGGGTGATACAAAATTGCTCAAACGAGCCAACATATAGAAGCATATACATGCCCAAGTATATACAAATTACTACTAGTACTACTACTACTACTGCTGCTGCTCATCTGAATCATCATCCCCATCCTCATCATCATAGTGGTCATGCTGTCCTGATCCCTGCCCTCATCAACATTGTGTAAGCCTAATCGCTCATCATTACTGAGCTTACACTCTAAGAGTGAAACCATATTAATTGGAAATTAGATTGAAACTTAAAGAATAAAACAATTTAAAAAGTGAGACTATAAGTAGGAGTAGACTTATACCATTCGAGCAGCCACCTCAGCCCAATTGACCGTCCCTGCAATGGCCTCCATCTCAATAAACCACGACTTTATTCCTATGTGGAATCCGCATCTCGCCTCTTTGTCTGTGGGAAGGTGACCCATCGTAGCTTGCTGTGGGCCCAATTTATGAGAGTTAGACAAAGTGCATGCAATACGTAATAAAACAAATAAAACAATAAATTAAATGAGAAGAAGTAGACCTACCACGGTTGCCTCGAATGCCAACCATCCGCCTACATCAAAGTGCAATGTACCTATTGAGTCCAACCGTCTCCTCGCAACCCCCCTCTAACTCTCTAATGTTTTGGGATGGTCCCTGTACTACTTGAAAAAATTCCAATCAGCTTTGTCTACCCAGCTGGGTTTAGCCTTCCCCTTTGCAATGGAATTATGCAAGGTTGACCTATGATGCTTCAAGACCCCACCCATGCACTCTTGCATGTAATCCGCATTGAACTCCCAGTTTGGGAGGTTAGGGTATTTTCTTTTCAATTCGTCGATGGTTGCTTGCTTCTTTTCGCCATCCTAGTACCACCAGTCAGTAGCTATGCCTCTCTTGAAGTGGTGGCTCATCAATCACCTCATGGTGGCCATCACTCTTGAGCCCTTTTTATTTTCTATTATCTCTCCATCCCTAGTGATTTCATAGGACAGATTCTCGAGTAGGAAAGGAGGAGTCATGGGAGTGGTAGAGCTAGAGCAAGGGGTATTACTACGAGCACTTACGGAGCAAGGAGTAGCAAAGGGAGTGGGATAGGGTAAGAGACCTAACTGGTATTGGGTCTCATGACCAAGTGCAAACCTATAGGGATGTGAGTCTGGTGACTCATCTACATCTCTCGAGTCAGCACAGCAGCCTTGACCCTTCCTACTCTTCCTTCCCTTATGATGGGTATGCCCAGGTGATGACCCCTCAGTCGAAGGGGCTAGAGGGGACGACTATCGAGTATGAACAGCCATCGTTGTAGGAGAGGGAAGAGATGAGTCCTCGGGAATAGCAGAGAGAAGAATCTCGTTGCCTTTGCATCGCTCTTCTGTGTGACAAACTCATCAGGACTCTCGACAAAGCCATGGACTAATAGAAAAAGAGTTCCCAGAGGGGTAGTCGCAGTGCTATGTCCGAGAGGAGCTGGGCCAGGTGTAGTCACACGGGTAGACCCCTGAGATGTTGCTTGAGTGGAATCAAAGTCCACTGGAGAGTATAGATCATGAGGTCTCCTCCTAGGAGGGTTTTAATACTCGTCAGAAGTGCAACATGATCCCATGTCTAATTTGGGAGGATTGGACAAACATAGACACAAATACAAAGACAAAAAACAAAAAACAAGAGTAAGAAGTGGAAAGACAATTAATTACTTAAGTCAATTATGAAATTCAATCTCAGGAAATTATGAAAAGACAATTAATCACTTGTGAAAATTATAAAAGATATCAATGCAGAAAGGATCAATATGAAAGGACACTTAATTACCTAAAGAAAATTATTTACTCTACACAATTACGAAGATAGGAAACAAGAGAAAAAGATAGGAAAAAAGAGACGAAGCAAGAAAGCATATGCTTATGCTTCTGCATGAGCATATGAGCATATGCTCATGCATGAATGAGCATAGGCAAATGCATGCGCTTATGAAAAGAGGTAAAAGAGGATGAAAAAGAGAAAATAAGAGAGAGGAAAGGAAGAGAAAGAAAGAGGGGAAAAGAGAAGGAAAAAAGAGAGCTAAAAAGAAGAAAAGAGAGGAAAAAAGAGAAAAAGAGAGAAAGCACGCAAGGGTCGTTCAACTATGTTGAAGTGAACACCACCACCACTATCATTATGGCCCACATGGTGTGAGTGCCAAGTGATGCATAAGATGACTCAAGAAGCACCCAAAGAATAGCTAGGCTCGGTGTTAAGTCCATCTTGAAGGCAGGCATAGTCTTAGTTCATCCTGGATGCTTTCCATACCATTCTCAAGAAGGAGGTCATGCCACTAGTAATCATGATGATGCATGCTACACCTTCCTGCAAAGTTTGTAGAGGCATCCCTTACCAGAGTTTTCAATATATGGTTTGAGAAGAAGAGTTTGGAGAACCAATGATTCAGCAAAGATGAATTGAAGACGATCTTGCAATATTGAGCCACTAGGTATGAGGCTATTGGCCCAGAGGAAGCATGCAATTTTCTTGAGGTTGGGTGATTCCACAAAATGGAAAACCGTTGATGATCGTTATGTTAAGAAAGTGCAAACCATTGATTATTATAATGCTTAGAAAGGCAAGACACAAGGATCTCATTAGGCAGATGATTGATGCGAGCATGGATGATTTTTTCCTATTAGTTTCGTTAAGAAGCAAAACTTTTATATTCGTGTCGAAAGTTTGTATGCCTTGCTAAAAATAAAGTTTTGAAAAATTCGCCAAGATTTGAAACTTTTATGAGAAAAAATATAAAGTTTCGTAAGGATTTACAACTTTTTCTTTAAAATTCAAAATAAAATAGATAAATTTGTAATATGTTCTATAGATGTTGTGAAACTAAAAAAACTAGCTTGATAGACTTTTGCCAAGATTTTATATTAATATATAAGTATAGCTTCGATAAAAACATCCATGGATGCGAGAGTATGAATTTTCTTTGATAAAATGAATTGAAAGCTTACCTCTTGAATTTTGTACTTGCACTTTCAATGATGAACTCTCAAGACATATACAATCTTCTGATCTTTCACTTTTTCTCAGGTATGATGTATGTGGTTTTCTGGATCAGCAGGCCAAACATTGGATGGTTTTGGCAGAGGGGGAATAGGAACATACAGCGACAAGCCACAAAAGAAGAGCCATGAAGGATGTTGAAACTACCAATGGTCCATTTTAGATCTTATGGTCCATATTCTCTAATTAAAATCCAACGATGGAGAAATCCGCAATTGTCCTCCCCCAAACCTCTCCTTAAGAGATAAAAGAGATGCTTTATTGTGTTCGATAGGAAGACAATTCCTTCAAATGTATGGCATTTTCATCAATAGAGGCTAGCTATATTTATTGGGGAATTGTATTTGAGAGCCTGTATTTGATCATCAGATAATTCCTTCAAATATACAACACTTTCATAACTCGAGGCTAGCTATATTTTTAGGGAAATTGACTTTGTGAGCTTTCTTGTCCAAGTTTTGTTGCCAATGTCAACAAAGAGTGGGATTTTTTTTTAATACTTTGTTCGATCATAATCTGATTCCTTTAAATGTACAACATTTTCATAAATAGAGGGTTACTATATTTGCATGATGTTTACACAAGATGAGCTAGTTTGACAATCCAAAAAAAAGATCGAGTTTGTTGGCATTTCAAAAAATGCTTGCAAAAAAAATTCCAAAATGGATAATCTGGCCAGAAGCAAGCATTCAATTTTCTTGACGTTGGGTGATTCCACATAATGGAAAATCATTGATGATCGTTATACTGAGAAAGGGCAAACCATTGATGATTGTAATGCTAAGAAAGGCAAGATACAAGGATCTCATTATGCAAATGATTGATGAGAGAGTATGGATTTTCTTTGATGAAACGAATTGAAAGCTTACCTCTTGAAACTGCCAATGGCCCATTTTAGATCCGATGCTCCGTATTCTCTAATTAAAATCCAATGACGGAGGAATCCCTAATCGTCCCCCGGAAACCTTTCCTTAAGAGATTAAATAGATGCTTTATTATGTTTGATAGGAACACAAATCCTTCAAATGTATAAACATTTTCATCAATAGAGGCTAGCTATTAGTTTTGGGGAATTGTAATTTAGAGCCTGTATTTGATCATAAGATAATTCCTTCAAATATACAACACTTTTATAACTCTAAGCTAGCTATGTTTTTAGGGAAATGAACTTTGTGAGCTTTCTTCTATGAATTTTTTTGCCAATCTCAACATAGAGTGGGATGTTTTAAAATTAATTTGTTCGATCATAATCAAATTCCTTTAAATGTAAAACATTTTCATAAGTAGAGGGTTACTATATTTCCATAATGTTTTGTGTAGTAGGCCCTCTTCTTGGTAGTATTACCCGCAATGATGCTACACAACATTAAGATTCGCCACAAAAAATTTAATGCATGATCCCAGTTTTGATATGTATGTTCTTCTTTCTTAATCATTATAAACAAGATGATAAATGCAAAATAGAGAACATCCAATATTGTAAAATCAATGAGTTCTTCAAGTTGATTTGCAAACCAAAGAGTTTCGTTTTAAGTATTTGCTATTCCTTCCTGCACAACTTAAGACGAAACATTTTCTTGTATGACGTCTAGAGAAAGTATGGATAACCACACCTAACCTCTAGTAAAGAGCGAGTGTCTATTGCATAAGGATGTTATAGCTCTAACTAGATATACTAAGGTAATACGATGGATTCCATAGTAGTAGTAGTGAGCGCCAAAGTAGACATAAGAAAGGACGCCTTGGAATGTTCTCCTCTTCAGTGAAACTCAATCAAACAATAACTATGCATTACAAAAATGTTGATGCCTTGAAGGAAATTTAATAAATCCCTTTGTAATGGATTCCACAGGAGGAGTAGTGCTTTCCATCCAAGCCGACCACAAGGGTCGTTCAACTATGTTAAATGCGAACACCACCACTGTCATTATGGTGGTGTGAGTCCCGAGTGACGCATAAGATGACTCAAGAAGCACCAAAAGAATATCTAGGCTCAATGTTAAGGCCATCTTGAAGGCATGGATAGTCTTGGTTCGATCGTCCTAGGATGCTTTAAATACCATTTCGAAGAAGGCGGTCATGCCACTAGTAATGGTGATGATGCACCCCGCAACTTCCTGCAAAGTCTGTGGAGGCATCCCTTATAGACTTTTTGATATGGTTCAAGAAGAGGAGCTCAGAGGTCCAATGATTCATCGCAGATGAATTGAAGATGATCTTGCAATATCGGGCCAATAGGCATGAGGGTGAGGAAGCATGCAATTTTCTTGAGGTTGGGTGATTCCACAAAATGGAAAACCATTGATGATCATAACGCTGAGAAAGGGCAAATCGTTGATGATTGTAATGCTTAGAAAGGCAAGATACAAAAATCTCATTAGTCAAATGATCGATGCAAGAATACGGATTTTCTTTGATGAAACGAATTGAAAGCTTACCTCTTGATTGCACTTTCAATGATGAGCTCTCAAGACATACACAATCTTATGATCTTTCACTTTTTCTCAAGTACGGCATACGCGATCTTCTGGATCAGTAGGCCAAACATTGGATGGTTTTGGTAGAGGGGTATAGTGACAAGCCACAAAAGAAGAGTTGCGAAGGATGTTGAAACTACCAATGGTCCATTTTAGATTTGATGGTTCATATTCTCTAATTAAAATCCAACGATGGAGAAGTCCCCAATCGTCCTCCCCCAAACTTCTCCTTAAGAGATAAAAGAGACGCTTTATTGTGTTCGATAGGAAGACAATTCCTTCAACTATATAGCATTTTCATCAATAGAGGCTAGCTATATTTATTGGCGAATTGTATTTGAGAGCCTGTATTTGATCATAAGATAATTCCTTAAAATATATGACACTTTCATTACTCGAGGCTAGCTATATTTTTAGGGGAATTGACTTTGTGAAAATATACGACACTTTAATAACTCGAGGCTAGCTATATTTTTAGGGGAATTGACTTTGTGAGCTTTCTTCTCTGAAATTTGTTGCCAATGTCAACAAAGAGTGGGATTTTTTTTAAATACTTTGTTTGATCATAATAAGATTCCTTTAATTAATGTACAACATTTTCATAAATAGAGGGTTACTATATTTGCATAATGTTTAGACAAGATGAGCTAGTTTGATATTGCAAAAAAAAGATCGATTTTGTTGGCATTTCCAAAAATGCTTGCAAAAAAAATTCCTTCTCCACGACTAAGCAAAAAATAGTATGGAGTGTGATCGAAACTCCAAAATCTACAAGCAACTACCAGAAAATTATGTAAAGGCAAGACAACAACTACAAAAATTAATGCAAAGATAGAAGTACGGAATTAATTGGACAAATTTTCCCAATTTAGCTCAATTGTTTAGATATAAAGGATATTTGATTAGCCAAGCCTTACCATATACATATGTGTATGTACATGGATGTATGGATGTTTATTAACTTTACAAGAGAGTTTTGACAAAAAAGTTGTCAACACTTAGAGGTATTCCTCAAGGATAACACTTTCTAGATCCACAAGGAGTAGTGATGTTAATTTAAATTTTGACATGTCCAAATTTTACCATGCGTTATAATTTGATGGGGAACTGATCTTGAAATTCACGAGTGCAAGTTGCAAGCGAAAAGATTGCAAAAGGTGGTCACGTAACTATTCACAAAATGCTCCCTTAAGGATGCGGTGAATCTATTATGCGGTAGATCGTTACAAGAAACCAAAAGAGCGAATACAAGGCAATACTTTAGTGGAGAGCAAAATGTTCGGCCTGCAGGATCACGAGAAGATGATGGCGTAGTCGGTGGAGCCGGAGGGACAGGATAGAACACCACCTTGGCAGCCCGGAGCGGGGCAATCCTCTGTTGCACAAGCAGGATTGGTGGGAGCGACCTTGAGGCCCAGGTTGAAGCCCGCCTGCACGGAGACGTCGTAGTAGTCATTGTTGCCAGAGCCTGCGACTGTGATCTCGAACTGTGTCACCCCGCTTGGAGGCCCTGTGTTGCAGGCCTGTCCAGCGCAGCCCCCTGGAATCGCCCACATGGTTGCTCCTTCCCACATGGGCGTGGTTCCCACACTCCACACTGATTCCAGCCCTTGTAGAGCTGGAAGCTCCCTGCACCCGCCCCCGATCTCCTCGTTCGGTACCCAGTATTTGACACACAGTGTTGAGCCGGCGTTGTTGACCGCATTCAGAGTGGTCGCTGAGGCCATCGCCACAACTGCGGCCGTGACATTCAACGTCAGCAAACTTAAAGCAAAGGGCTCATCAAGCAAGCAGCAAGGAGCCATAACGGAATTGCTTATGCACTAATAACTCACCAACATGGAGGACGAGCAACAAGAAACACCATGCGCTTGTGAGAGTGTTCATGATTGTCCGCGGTTGGTGAATGATAGGCAATGGATTTTAGACTCTGGACGGTTTAGAAGCTTGCAGGATAAAGCTCCTCCTTCTTGTATTTATAGGCTAAAGCTTGTAAAGGTTGCCTCCAACCCCGACTTGGTCCGCCTAACACCCGACCCATGCCAAAATCTGGCAGTACGGGAAACGCACTTTTATAACAGTCCGCACTTCACTTATGTCGTAAGTAAATCTTTGCTGCCATGAAGGTCGCACAAGAAAGTAAACTAATGTATCACGCGATAACCATGTAGCATTAATGTTCAAGGCCAAAACATCTTAGGAAAATTTGATTTTAAATAAGACTCTAACAAACACACAATGAGATGAAAATGTAGCTAATATTGAAGCTACTCGTAGAAAGCCTAGTATGCTTCATATGGCGGGAGAAGCCCATGGTCAAAGTTTGATGCCTTTAAAATTGTAGAGCCATGAGGAGTGACTTTCCAAACCGAGGTTTCCAACTTGGGTGCTTTAACAAGTGATGTACAAAACTGAACGATTACCTTTCTCACGAAATTGAAATTTATTTCCTCTCATGGCCAGGCCTAGCTCCTTTTCATGCTTTCTCCTTAGCCCCTCTCTCATTGCTTCTATCTAGCCCTTTGTTTTCTCAATAAAGCCTCTCCCAAAACGCTCAAGGACACAATGCATCCTACCCCCAGAAAAAGAAAATATGAAGGGAAGAAGAACTTGGTAGGTTGTGGTTGAGATGGTCATGAGGAAAAATGATCTTATTAGAAGGCCTTTGATAAGCCAATAGTATCTCAAAATCTTGTAGTGTTGATGAAGGTTGGGGAGACCATTTTGTAGGACTTGATCATCATGAAAAATCACTAGTTATTCATGTTGATGCAGACTATGCTTTCTAAGTGTCCAACCCCTGTGAGGATTTCTTGTGGAAAAGTGTGTTGGTGGTTTGGTAGGATTCCTATTACTTTCTCTCCATTGACTCAATTTATGGGGTAGATTCTTGGGATTTTCATCTTTGCAAACTTCATAGGGTGTGTTGGTGCTCCTGCATGGTTATGAATCTTCTGTCTCCCACATCATTATAAGGCTTTCCATGAGATTCTAGACTAGGAAATGGTCATCTATGGCTCTTCCATGTTGTGTGGAGTTCCTTACAATTGGTACAAAGTTTCTAGAATTGACAAGAATGCGAGAACATCTCTCTAATAGCCTTATTGGGGTCACTCACTAATATGTAAGAGTAGCATGTGGGTTCAAGAGAATGCATTTTTAGAATCTAGTTTTTACACATTGATTACATACATAAGGGTATCTTTGAAAGGGGGTACTCACATATTGACTAGAAAAAGGTTCCATGTTATTCATGAAAAACAAAATGATAAGCGATAAGAGAAGGTGAGGATCATGCATCACTCGATATTGTTGAAGAAGATGAAGTAGAGGGTCAATTATAGGTAGATGTACAATAGACGATGATGATATAGGTGATCAATTGACTATGCAGTTAGAGGTAGACTTATTTGGCACATTGGACTTGAGCCATTGATGTAAATCCTATTTATTATTATTTTTTCTATCGACCAGGATTTTTATCTTTGCCACTTTCAATTTTGGCATTATGTACATTTATATATTGACTTCACCATGAATACATGAATATTTTGGTCTCAAACATGGTGTACATTCTCTTATATCTTTTAAATTTTCAATGATAAAACTTGCAAGGAAATTTTATTTTGGATCTTATTGCAAACAACATTCTATAATTCCATCAGTATGGAAAATGTTTACCTGTGTCGATATATCTTCTGATGGTGTCAATATATAGTGACACTATCTTAATGTTGGTATATACCTACACTTGTTAGAGCTATATATAGCTCGCTCCAACTCAAACTAGGTCTCACCTATATATGTGTGACTTGTGATCATTATGAATTAGTCTTTGGGATTCTATTTGGTGATCACAGACACGCACACAGATGCATTTCCTTAACTAAAAAAAACTTACGAGCACATCTATTTGCACGTCTACAAACCTGCATCTATAGGCGTGTCTATATAACGGACATATGCGCCTACAGATGCACTTTTAGACACTCTTTAAAAATTAAAAAAAAACAAAAAGATGCGTACATAGATGCGCTTATAGACGCTCTATAGAATCTATTTTTTAAATAAAAGTAGAATTTTGTGTGGTTGAATAGAATGCTGTGTATGTTGTGTATGCTAGTGTATGCTATGTAGTTACAAGAATCCCATTTCCACATTGTGCAATTCAATTCTTACAGCCAATCGCATTTTAATTAGCATGATTCCAAGCAGGTCTATAGCCGACGATTATAATTCCTAATAAAACATTACAACTCCAAAACTTTTAGTTCACAAGGCATTCATTGATAGAATGTTGCATAAGGAAATTGAAAGCCAAAAAAATAAAAGGACTGTATATTAATTCATAGCCCAAAAAGTGCTTGTATGTACATATAGCACGAAGCCAAGCCACGTCCCATGGCTTCAAGTACAAAAAATAAGAGGAGTGTATATACAAGAGAGGCACAAAGCTAGCACTACTTCTACGACTAATCTAAGTTGTCCGCGGCCTCGCTCCCTTCTTTAATCCCTTCTTCACTCCCTTCTTTCTCATCTTCTTCCTCCTGATCAGTCGTAGGGTCCTATAAACGAGGGACAACATGTATTAATGTACGAAAAAACAAATCTTTATTTAGAATATTGACATTATTTAATTACTTTTAAATACCTAGGGGGGCGCTCAAGTAGCCCAGATATACTGCTCCTTACTAATCAACACATCATCATAGAAGTGCCTCCATGTATCTCCTTTGCAATGGTGGTGGTGGTAGGCTGTCTCGACATGAGTAGGATACCTGCTCACGATATCAAGCTACAAGATGACACAATTTGTGGAGGGGTTAGTACAAAGAAACAACCTCCTAATAAACCACATAAACACAATATAATTTCAAATTGATACTTAAAAATTGGCCTCCCATGATTCAACACCCCTGCTCCAAAATGCACGTTTCCATATTGCTCCATTTGGATCCTTCGTGCCTCCACATGCTACAGACTGGGGTCTGCCTTCGCTGCCTTCAATTCTTTCTTTCACTCATGCTTGTGAGTAGTGTGGGGCAGGCCCCTTGGTGGTTGACCTCCCTCTGTCTTGGAAATCTCAATTAAGTGCCTGCCTCTTAAGTGAAGATCTTTTATTGGCAAGTATCATAACAATCTTTGACTTGGTCCATTTATCTGAGCTAAACATTGGGGGGATTGGGGTACCTAGAGCGAACAGAAGCGAGGGTCTCATCAGCCAACTTTTTTCAATGGTCTTTATAGTGAATAAAGCAATCTCTATAGTTGTTAGCAATTAGAGTCCATGAAGGCCACGATGTCCTTCCCCCATGCATCCATTAAGATGCCTCCTATCTGAGTGATGTCATAGAAGATCGTACCATCACCCCTTGGCATGTCTGCATCATCTCAATCATCCCCGCCCCCACCATTACCCCCCCCAAAGCACTATGCCATGCATCCCCCACCACTCTCCCTACTACTATGCATGCTGCCCTATTGTGTCAAGCTAGTATGCTAGCCACTCGTAACTAGAGAAGCGACTCTCGATTGCAGGGGATTACGCTGGCCACTCGTAGTTGAGAAGCGACTCTCGACTACATGAGAGTACGCCGGCAACTCCGCGAGGCAGAAGGGCCTCCTGACTGCAGGGGGGGAGAAGGGGCTAGGCTCTGGGCTATCTCGATTCCACTGGGTTAATCTAATAGCCGGGGGGTGTTTTGGAGTCGGTACTGCCGACTCCTGGGGGGTGTTTGGAGTACCCTTCATGTATGTGTATAGCTCCCGAGGCGTGGGAGGGAGCCCCAAAATGTTATATAACTCCTGAAAGATGGCATCTTGAAGATCAGGTGAGGATGAAGAGCTTCTTGGCCACATGATGAATTGAAGAAAAGAAAAGAAGAAGATTACCATCGAGGATGCCCTCTTTCCATCATGCATGCCCTTGTCACGAGATGCAAAAGAAAAAATAGAGTGACAGCCTGACATTGAGCAAGCCTTTACAGACTCGTACATTCTTTGAATTAGACTGAGAAAAGTTTGTATCTGCTTGCTCAATGTCAGGCTAAAAGAGTGAAAAAGAGAGAAGGAAAGAGAGGAGAAAAGAGAGGAAAATAGAGGAAAAGAGAGGAGAAAAAAGAGAGAAAAAGAGAGGAGATAAGAGAGAAAAAGAGAGACGAAAAGAGATGAAAAGAGAGGATAAAAGAGCGAAGGAAAAAGAGAGAAAAAGTTAGGATAAAAGAGAGAAAAAGAGAGAAGGAAATAGAGGAGAAAAGAGAGGAGAAAAAAGAGAGAAAAGGAGAGGAGATAAGAGAGAAACAGAGAGGAGAAAAGAGAGAAAAAGAGATCAAAAGAGAGGATAAAAGAGAGAAGGAAAAAGAGAGAAAAGGTGAGGATAAAAAGAGAGAAGGAAAGAGGAGAAAAGAGAGGAGACAAAAGAGAGAAAAAAAGAGGAGATAAGAGAGAAAAAGAGAGGAGAAAAGAGAGGAAAAGAGACAAAAAGAGAGAATGAAAGAGATGATAAAAGAGAGAAAAAGTGAGGATAAAAGAGAGAAAAAGAGAGAAGGAAAGAGAGGAGAAAAGAGAGGAGATAAGAGAGAAAAAGAGAGGAGAAAAGAGAGGAAAAGAGACAAAAAGAGAGAAGGCAAGAGAGGATAAAAGAGAGAAGGAAAAGAGAGAAAAAGTGAGAATAAAAGAGAGAAAAAGAGAGAAGGAAAGAGATGATAAGAGAGAGGAAAAGAGACGAGAAAAAAGAAAGGAGATAAGAGAGAAAAAGAGAGGAGAAAAGAGAAGGAAAGAGAGGAGAAAAGCGAGAAAAAGAGAACGCAATCCCTTATTTCCTCATGAATGCAATCCCTTTCTTCATTCATGCAATCCCTTTCCATCATTCATGCAATCCCTTTCTTCATTCTTGCAATCCCTTTCCATCATTCATCCAATCACTTATTTCCATCATTCATGCAATCCCTTTCTTGTTGGAAGGGAAAGGGAAAGGGAAAGGATAAGGGAAAGGGAAAGAGAAGGAAAAGGAAAGAGATGGGGAAAGGAAAGGGAAAAGGGAAGAACACACAAGAAAAACTATCATAGATTGAAGTTTGGCAAGAGCCAAAATAGATCTTCATCTCATAGATGAAGTATGCTAGAGAGATATTGAAGGCATTTGGCATGGCTGAGTGCAAGACAGTTGGCACCCCTATGGAGGTTGACATGAAGCTCTCAAACGAGGATTCATCACCACTGGTGGATGAAGCGAAGTACAAAAGGCTTGTGGGCGGTTTGATTTACTTGTGCAACACACGCGGTCGGACATCAACTTTGCTACTGGTGTACTAAGCAGGTTTTCCAATAAGCCCCAGGAAAACCATTCAAGGGCACGGATGTGGGTGCTGAAATACATCAAAGGCACACTTGATTATGGCATCACCTATACCAAGGGCAACATCTTGACCAAATTCTGTGACTCGGATTGGGTAGGAGATGTGGGCAGCAGGAGGTCAGTGACAGGTTACTATTTCTCACTCTAATCTGGAGCTGTGTCATGGATCAACAAGAAGCAACCTACAGTTGCTCTTTCTTCTACGAAGGCTGAGTACAAAGTTAGCATGTTTTGCTTCTTGTGAGGCAGTGTGGTTGAGGAGGATTTTAGGGGACATGGGTGCAGTCAGAACAAGCCTACATAGTTATCATGTGACAATCAGAGTTGCATGGCGACTGCAAAGAACCCTGTGTTCCACGCTCACACAAAACACATTGAGACTCAATATCACTTTGTACACAAGCTCATCATGGATGGAGAGGTCGACTTGGTGTACTATCTGACTACAAAGAATACTACGGACATCTTCACAAAGGCTCTTGGAAGAGACTTACTGGAGAGGCATCTTCATTCGGTTATCTGGTAGGTCCTAGTTTGGACACCAGATGGGCGCCATGTGTGGCCAGATGGCTAGATGGCTTTAGATAGAGTTGGTACACTGCCAACTAGGCTACATGCAAGTGTGGGAAGGCATCCCATGACTGACCGCACTGAGGGTAGATGGAGCATTTCTTGGGGCAGCCCACTCTCAGGTTGCAGGGCCTGTTTGGAGCTCCAGATTATCCTTAATGGCTTATTTCGAGACCGACCCCTAGTCGGCTATTTTGGGCGGACTGGGTCAGTCACACCCAATTAGGTCTAACTGACTACAACTGGTGGCTCTATAAGAGCAAGCCCGTGAAGCCCATCATCATCACTGGCTACATCAACCATGATTCCTTAGCATCCAGCCTTCGTCCTCTACTGTTTCCAGCATGCCATCGAAGCTTCTCTCACAGGAGCGCATGGTTGGGAGGCAGTGCCATCTATTGTATCAATTTAATAGTAATCAAATTTTTTATTCTCCATACTATCTACTTTTCTCTCTTACATACAAGATCCTATTATCCGTTGAGCACAGACGTTGTATTGTTTTCTTATAGTCAGATGTGTGTTTTTCCTTAACATACATATGATCCACATGTGGATTGGGGACAAACTACATTCCCGGTAGCACATATAGCACTAGATGCACCTGACCCTTTGCAAGGACATTAAAACCACTTGTTTTAAGACCCATGTAAAGTTTGGTGCCAATCCTATGTTGGGATATATGGATGTCGGTCACATCCACAAGCTTTTAGGAATATTGGACATTTTGAGCTTACAAATGCATTGGATTTGTTATTTCAAGTGGTTTGCAAAAATATTTCTGCATATTGACATTGTTGCACCTTTTGAATACATATTTATCTAGAATGAAGATTTGGATGTGGAACATTTTAATGTTGAGGAGTAAGCGTATTTGAAAATATGGATGACTCCTATGGAATGAAATGAAAGGATTTACAAAGGATTTTGTAGTATACCCACATTTCTTCCAATGAACTTGGTATACCATTGAGTAAGACCTTCGAAGGGTTTTTTTCATGGTACTTGGGTTGAAAGGGAAGGGTTAAAGGGGTAAAGAGCAAAGGGGTAAGGCACCAAAATGCATTTTGGGCTTAACTACTTCTACTACTCGTGCTCATCAAAATTAGCATCACCAATGGTAGGCTCTTCCTCACAGGTAATAGCCTCAATATCTATATCTCCTATCTCATGATCATCCTCCTCTCTCATATCATGGTCATCATCACCTCCATGGCCACGATCATCCTCCATATGCTCCATATTAGTAAATGTACTATACATCAATTTGGAATGTGGCGTAAGAGGTATGACATGCTACCATCTATTATTATCCACCATTGGTTGATAGACAATCTAATTCAAACACAAATACAATCATGTTATTTTCCTTGCATCGAAGGTATCAAATATTTAAAAGTGAATATTTTCTATGTGTGTACAATACATGTTCACATTGTTGCGGTAGTACTAGTGTGTCCTTCTTACTTTGCCAAAACTTTGTGGAGTCAATAGTTACAAAGCCACTTGCATGGCATTTGATTGTTGCATTAGGGCCTCTTTCCACCACATCCTTAAACCACTTTACATCCAAAACATACACAAAGAAGCGTTGAAATTCAAGCTTAATAATATCTTGGATCATACCATAATAATCATCCATGGCTCCATTGGCTCCCTCAAAGCCAGCAATGATGCCGCAATCTTGTGTGTTTCTCTTATCATCAATCCGTTGTGTTCAAAAATGCTTGCCCTCACAACATATAGCATTGAACATAGTACACTACACCAAGACAAAATCAATTAAATAAGCAATCTAAATTATTTAAAGCTCCTAACTTATGCCTAACATTTTATATACCGACCTTGCTCATGCATCCCATAGCATACTCCCATTCTTCCATTGTGATATGCATCCCCTCATTTCTCTCTGCTCTCTCCATTTTCTCAAGTAGCCAATCCACATGAATATCCTTTGGAAGTGCTCCTAGATGCTAAGGGTATGGCACATGAGATCCGTGGTGTGTACGAAAGAGGGCCCTTTCTTCTTGTCTTCTTGCCTTTGCATCCTCGTATCTTGTCACCGATCTTTTCATCACATCACTATTAAGCATGCAATAGGGGTTGATATTATTAAGCAACTCCGTGTCTATTACTTTGCTGCATTCTTTCCCTTGAGGCACAATAGAGGTCATCCTTAGGTCTTCATCATCTCTTCATAGTCGTGGAAGCGAGCTATCCACATCAACAAGAAAATCAAAAATATATACAAGTGACTCTTGTACCAACCAACTATTGGCCGTGCTACCTTTGGGTCTTGCATTTTATCTCACCAAACCCTTCGAGGTCTTCATGAAGCACTTGAGGAAGAACAACCATCGTGCATGTATAGTACGGCCTATAGCAATCTCATCCACCACATGCACTATGAGATGTAGTTGGCTTGTGAGAATAGAACGTGGAAATGTCTCTTCCATAAAAAAACCACCTCCACTGACATAACTCGAGCATTCTTAGGCATGGTGGGATCTATTTCCTTTGAGCTCACATACCTAGAAAGGAAAAAGTACGCAATATTAGTAATATGAACATCTTGCATCCTGTAAAGTACCTCACAAGGTTGCCCATCTTGTAAATACAATATTCATATTTGGTATCCTATAAAGTACCTTACAAGCTCGTTGTTGACCGCATTCAGAGTGGTCGCTGAGACCATCGCCACAACTGCGGCCGTGACATTCAACGTCAGCAAACTTAAAGCAAACGCCTCATCAAGCAAGTAGCAAGGAGCCATAACGGAATTGCTTATGCACTAATAACTCACCAACATGGAGGACGAGCAACAAGAAACACCATGCGCTTGTGAGAGTGTTCATGATTGTCCGCGATTGAATTTAGACTCTGGACGGTTTAGAAGCTTGCAGGATAAAGCTCCTCTTTCTTGCATTTATAGGCGGTAAAGGTTGCCTCGAACCCCGACTTGGTCCGACCCATGCCAAAATCTGGGAGTACGGGAAACACACTTTTATAAAAGTCCGCACTTCACTTCTATCGTACTTAAATCTTTGCTATCATGAAGGTCGCACAATAAAGTACACTAATGTATCACGCAATAACCATGGAGCATTAATGTTCAAGGCCAAAACATCTTAGGAAATTTTGATACACACAATGAGATGAAAATGTAGCTAATATTGAAGCTACTAGTAGAAAGCCTATTATGCTTCATACGAGGGGAGAAGCCCATGGTCAAAGTTTGATGCCTTTGAAATTATAGAGCCATGAGGAGTGACTTTCCAAACCGAGGTTTCCAACTTGGGTGCTTTAAGAAGTGATGTACAAAACTGAATGATTACCTTTCTCAGGAAATTGAAATTTATTTCCTCTCATGGCTAGGCCTAGCTCCTTTTCATGCTTTCTCCTTAGCCCCTCTCTCCTTGATTCTATCTAGCCCTTTGTCCTCTCAATAAAGCCCCTCCCAAAATGCTCAAGGACACAATGCATCCTACCCCCATGCTACAAGCTCTATGGATTCTTGCAATGCGCATACATCCTCAATTAGCATGCTTAAACTTGTTGGAAAGGTTCCTCTCATGAGCTCAAAATAAAGTTTTATAGGATCATCTATTTATTGTTGCTGTTAATGCTGGACAAAAGGTCCCTTTAAAACATCAATTTGTAGTGTGTGACCTTATAGGTTACCCTTGTAATCATTTCAAACTCTCAATGCTCTATCTTACAACTTAGGCTTATGTAGGTTGATAGTTGTGTGTTTATGTGTGCTATGACTACATTGATGGTACTCTTGATATCTTCCTACTAACTGTTCCTTGCATATAATGTGCAACAAACCCTACACAAGGTCACACACTTTGAAATGTTCGATTGGATGGTTTTGTCTAATACTGATCCCAATGTATAAGTTTATGTTGATCTCTAGACCATATGACTTTGATAATGTTTGAAAATCTAGAGCTTCTTGAATCATAGATTAATTTTATCTCTCCATATAAAGGATTTGCATGGCACTCATGACCTACTTTATAAAATGTGTCATTTATGTTAGTAAGTGACTTTGTGATTGTCACACTTAGCCTTATCTTTAAGATGGCTCATGGATATATTCTTAAAAGACAAGATAGACATGGCCCAAAGTGGCCAACCTTTACTTGATAAAATGACAAATTTTTAGAGAGGAGGGGTTCCCTCTACACACACATAGATATTGAAAGAAGCTCCATGCATGGACATTTATGACAAAATTGAAGAGATTTTGATTAAAGAATAGAAATTAAGACAAGTGTTCTCCTTCTCACGATCTCCTCTTCTTTTATAGCCTTTCACGACTCCAAAATAAGCGGCCAAAAGCCTCCAAAATCGGCCAAAAATAGCTTTTCTCGAAAAGCATGCATGTGCTTTTCACCTTCTTTTAGCGTGCGCTTATGATAGCAAACGCGTACGAAATCTCGACGTCTCTCGCATGAAAACGGCCCAGTTCTGAGCATCACCACGTCTGCCTCGTAGATCCAATGGACAAGCTCAGATTGACCCTCTTCTTTCCCTTTGCATTTGACCTTTCATGGCTAACTCTTCCATCTCGACCTCCGTCTAATGCTTGCAACTCTTGACACGGAAATCTAGATGCACTTTTAGCTCAAAACCACTTTGTTAGCAACTTCTGACCTCCATACAAGCATGCAAACGAGTGAACCACAAATTTTTCACTGGGACAGTTTTTCTACTCAACAAGATCTAAAACTCTCTCACACAGAATTTCTTCAAATTATTTCTCTAACCAACTCAAAATCAAGCCGCAAAATCCAGCCGACACCATAATGGACAAAAACCAAAATTTTCCGACCAACACCAAACTTTCTCAAAACCTTCAAAACATCAAAACCATCCTTTTTGAACACTATTTGTGATATATATTCCAAAATATTTCATATACAAAATTGGAGCATCACATAAAAGCATAATCCTATATTATATATGTAAAGACACTACCACGTACCTATGCACTCTCCATATTCTGGGTAGTCATGCATGGTCCACATCAAGATTCCCTTGACCAAAATGTCATTAGTATGTCTAGGAGCTCTGGAAATATCAAAGACCTGCACTCCTCTCCATAAGATCTGTAACTCCTCTATCAAAGGTGCCATGTATACGTCCATAATTTTTTGCCTTCTGCTTCCTTGGCACAAGCATGAGGTGTCCCTTCTTTATTGTTAGCCATGGTGGGATATTGTAATTCACCAAGACTATGGGCCATGTTGACCAAGATGTTGAGTGTAACCCAAAAAGGTTCACACCGTCCATGGCGAGCCAAAGATGTAAGTTGTGTGGCTCCCTCACAAAGTCTAGCCACGATTGTCTATGTGCTTCCAAGCTGCACAATCTGCAGGAATCCTCAATGTGTCATTAGTGAACCATCGATGAGATGCATCCCAAGTCATCAACTCTGCTATGGATTTGCATCGAAACATGTGTTGTATTCTTGCAATGATGAGAAAGTGTCTCAAGACGTTTACTGAGATCTGCTCACCGCGTACAAGTCATCTCCATATCATTGTTCTTCACACTCCGGACAACTAGCCAAATCTCCATGCTCATGATGAAAGAGAATACAATCATTACAGCAAGCATGGATGGTATCATAATACATACCCACCGTTGTTAGCATCTTCTTCACTTCATCTCTTGATGCGGGCATGGTATTTGGTGAAGGCAACATCTTCTCGAGCAACCTATCACAATTCAAGCATACATAGGCTCTCAGGGGGTCCACCTCACAAAATTTTAGTATACTATGCCCATTCAAAAGGAGGGGTATCTTAATGTAACTTTTGGAAAAATTTTAACAGATTTACAATAACATAAGGGGTTTTTTAATTCAACTTTAGAAAAAATCCCGTTAGTTCTTAAGTAAAGATGGGTATCTTTATTGGGGGAAATTTTAATTGAGGGGTTTTTTTAATACTGCTTGAGTGCATGTGATACCTAGGGTTTCTTAGTAGAACACCCCTAAGTATAGGCTTCGAATAATGATGACTCTCAAACATACATGATGATTCTCAAAATAAACAATATCCAAATAATGAGACAAATTAATGCAGGAGCTAACCTCATTAAGGCGGAGACACTTGTATTCGACCACCCATACTTTGCTTGCAGATTCAAGATTGAGAGAGAAGCCGATAGTTTAGACATCCTAGCACCCTCGTACAATTGTGTTGATTGCAACTCTCGCATATTGAGCTCAGAGTCGGACATGATGTGTACATGTGATGTAGTGCCCTTAAAAATAGAATTCATCATGTCCACCATACCCTCATCATCATCTGGCACATATGGGAGACTATAGTCCTACTCAAAGTGTGAAGGTATGTGTGCACCCTCGCCACCCTCCGCATCGTGTCTCAAGGTTTCATGTAAATATAAGACCTTGTCTCAAGGTTTTGTGTCGTGTATGCATGCAATATTAATCATGAACTCAAATAGCATTGACTTACCAATGATCCATCACCACGTGCACCACCAACGATGGATACTTGTTCGGGCTCCTCCCCATACATCCACAAGTTTCACATGATAATACAGTGTTGATGTCATACTTTTTGCTTGCAATGAGTGCAATAACAGTACAACCTCTCCGTAAGACACTCTATGCTCTTGAGCATTGGTGCATCATCTAATGAGCTTCCACTTGTCCCTTCCATTTGCACAGCTCAAAAATCACAACATGAGTTGCAAGGAAATCCATTAAGATATTCCAAAAAATAGCCACCCGTGAGCTCCTTTCCTCTCTCCTTAGAATAAGTGCTCTAAACCGTCACTATATATAGCGACACTTTCCCCTATTCCATCGCTATATAGTGATTGACCAGTGTCACTATATAGTGACGCCTGGGGCTAAAACCCAAAACCTCATGCGGCACCGTCTTTCACACCTTATATTCGGCGACCTTTCTTTCCTGCTCTCTATCCCCTACATTGCTCACCCCTACTTAGCCCCTCTCCCAACACACTCCCTCTTGACCCTTCTCCCTCTTTACTTGTGTGAAAGGAAGTTTCTCAAGAAGGTGTGTCTCTTTAAGCAATGTAGATTCATTTTTTGTGAGATTTCATTTTGTGGGTATTGAAGCATGTTTTTCCTTGCATTGCTAAGCATATGTGCTAATTTTCATGCTTGATTTTTAGAGGTTAAAGACAAAAAACGAGATTTGGTGAAAGCAAGAAGACTCACCTCTTCTCTTTTTGGTATTTCTCTTTCTCCTCTTTCCCTTCCTTTCATGCTTTCTTCTTGTTTATAGGCTTATGCTTGTCCCTGCAATCTAATCCCTTTGGAAAGTTGCTTCTTCAAACTCCTCCTTCCTCTAGCTAGTTATCTAAAAAATGGTATGTTTCCTCTCTTTTGTAGGGCCAATACACGAAACACCGCGCGGGACTTTTCCAGGTAAGAAAGTGCTTCCTCTTTTTTTCTTTTTTTATTTCCGTTATTTGCATTAGCTTGTAGCTAGCACCTTAAGTTCTAGTTCTAGTGATGAGCATAGGAAACCTCTCTTCCCCTCTCTTCTCTTATTCCCTCTTCTTCCCCTCTTTTCCTCTTTTCCTCCCCCTTTCCCCCCTCTTTTCCTCCCTGTCTTATTTCCTCTTCTTCCTCTCTTTTTTGCTTTTCCCCTCTCTTTTTTCCTTCTCTTTTTGCCTCTTTCTTTCTCTTCTTTCTCTTCTTTTCCCCTCTCTTATTTCCTCTCTTTCATCCTCTTTTCTCTTCTTTTCATAAGCATATGCATTTGCCTATGCTTATGCTTATGCATGAGCATTGGCTTATGCTCATATGCTTTTCCCCTCTCTATTTTCCTTCTCTTTTCCCCTCTTCCTTCCTCTTCCTTCTCTTCTTTTCCCCTCTCTTATTTCCTCTCTTTCATCCTCTTTTCTCTTATTTTCATAAGCATATGCATTTGCTATGCTTATGCTCATGCATGTGCATATGCTCATATGCTCATGCATAAGCATAAGCATATGCTTTCTCTCTTTTTCTCTTTTTTCCTCTCTTTTCTTCTTTTCTGCTCTCTTTTTTCCTTCTCTTTTCCCCTCTTTCTTTCTCTTCTTTTCCCCTCTCTTATTTCCTCTCTTTCATCCTCTTTTACCTCTTTTCATAAGCACATGCAGTTGCCTATGCTCACTCATGCATGAGCATATGCTCATATGCTTATGCTTATTAATGAGCATATGCTCATACGCTCATGCATAAGCATAAGCATATGCTTTCTCGCTTTGTCTCTTTTTTCCTATCTTTTTCTCTTGTTTCCTATCTTCATAATTGGGTAAAGTAAATAATTGTCGTTTCATATTTATCCTTTCTACATTGATGTCATTTCATAATTTTCACAAGTGATTAATTGTCTTTTCATAATTTCTTGAGTTTGAATTTCATAATTCACTTAAGTAATTAATTGTCTTTCCGCTTCTTACCCTTGTTTTTTGTTTTTTATCTTTGTATTTGTGTCTACGTTTGTCCAATCCTCTGAAATTAGACATGGGATCATGTCGCACGTCCGACGAGTATGAAAACCCTTCTAGCAGGAGACATCATGATCTATACTCTCCAGAGGACTTTGATTCCACTCAAGCGACACCTTAGGGGCCTACCCTTATGACCTTGCCCAGCTCCTCTCAAACCTAGCACTGCAACTACCCCTCGGGGAACTCTTTTTCTATCAGCCCATGGCTTTGTCAAGAGTCCTGACGAGTTTCTCGTATAGTTGAGCGATGCAAAGGCAACGAGATTCTTCTCTATGCTATCCTTGAGGATCTCAGCTCTTCCCTCTCCTACACCGACGGCTGTTCATACTCGATAGCCATCCCCTCTAGCCCCTTCGACTGAGGGGTCATCACCTGGGCATACCCATCGTAAGGAAAGGAAGAGTAGGAAGGGTCGAGGCTACTATGCTGACTCAGGATATGTAGATGAGTCGGCACACTCACATCCCTACAGGTCTCCACTTGGTCATGAGACCCAATACTACTCAGGTCCCTTGCCCTCTCCCACTCCCTTTGCTACTTCTCCTTTCTTTCTCTAGCTTTGCCACTCCCATGACTCCTCCTTTCTTGCCTAAGGACCTGTCCTATGAAATCACTAGGGCTGGAGAGATAATAGAAAATAAAAAGGGCTCAGGAGTGATGGCCACCTTGAGGCGGTTGATGAGCCACCACTTCAAGAGAGGCATAGCTAGTGACTGGTGGTACCAAGATGGCAAAAAGAAGTAGGCATCCATCGATGAATTGAAAATAAAATACCCTAACCTCCCAAATTGGGAGTTCAATGAGGATTACATGCAAGAGTGCATGGGTGGGGTCTTGAAGCATCGTAGGTCAACCTTGCAAACTTCCATAACAAAGGGGAAGGCTAAACCCAACTGGGTAGACAAAGCTGATTGGAAATTTTTCAAGAAGTAGCACAGGGACCAACCCAAAAAGTTTGAGAGTCGGAGGGGGGCTACGAGGAGACGGCGGGACTCTATAGGTACTTTGCACTTTGGTGCAGGCAGACGGTTGGCGTTCGATGGTAAGTCTGCTTCTTCTCATTTAATTTATTGTTCTATTTGTTTTATTACATATTGCATGCACTTTATCTAATTCTCGTAAATTGGACCCACATCAAGCTATAATGGGTCACCTTCCCATAGACAAAGAGGCGAGATGCACATTCCGCATAGGAATAAAGCCGTGGTTTATTGAGATGGAGGCCATCAGAGGAACGGTCGATTCAGCTGAGGTGGCTGCTCAAACGGTATAAGTCTGCTCCTACTTGTAGTCTCACTTTTTAAATTGTTTTATTCTTTAAGTTCCAATCTAATTTCCAATTAATATGGTTTCACTCTTAGAGTGTAAGCTCTTGAACATCCCATCAGTGGAGGTGAGTGGTAATGATGAGGAATTAGGCTTACATGACGTTGACAAGGGCCAGGGATCAAGACAGTGCGACCACTATGACGACGAGGATGAGGACGACGATTCGGATGAGTAGTAGTAGTAGTAGTAGTAGTACTAGTAGTAGTTTCTATATGCTTCGGCATGTACATGCTTCTACATGTCGGCTCGTTTGAGGGATTTTGTATCACCCTTTTCAAAAGGGTAATTTTGTAATAACAAACAATGTTGTATATCTTCGGCATGTATATGCTTCTATCACTCGACTCATTTGAGCGATTTTGTATCACCCCTTTCACAAGGGAAATTTTGTAACAAACAACATTCTTTTGTAATTACTAAAAAAAAACATTAGTTCGGCAAAGCAACGCTTGTTGTGGCCTTGCTTAGCCCCACTAATGTTTTTTTTTAAGTTTCTATTAAGCGTCATGCTTACCAATGTCGCTATATAGCGACATTTACCAGAGTCACTATATAGCGATGCTTATATAGCGACCGTTCTTTTCCGATGCTAATAGCGACATAAATACTAACCTTTGCATCCGTCAAAAGAAAAAAGTGTAAAAAAGGTCGATAATTTCATCGAAAAATGGCATGTGCCTTGTAGTGTGCATATGCATCTTAGGATCCAAGTGCGAGAGGAAAGCAAGACATGAAGCACATAATGGAGGTGGCTAATGCTACCCTCCTACCAACACGAAGAGATGAGGTGTGTGCAATTGCCAATGCAAGCATCTTTCATGATTTGAATGCTTGGAAATACAACTACATCAACGAAATGGTCTCCAACAATGACATTGCAATGGTATGGGATTGCATCGATGCCGCACATTCACGGTGGCCCATCAAGAATTATTGCCACCTCGCTATGAGGGAGAATGCATACTACATTCACTGCATGATCAAATCAGAAAAGCCTCATAGCGAGGCCGTGCCACTTTACTTTGCAAAGATGTTATATGCAAAGCTTGTGCTAGATGTGCCTATAGACTTCGATGACAAACCCAAGAAATGGGGCAAAAGGCCAGCACAACCACAATCAACTGACACCACCATTGTCCCCATCCTTGCAACACCACCTGCTAATGTGGGAAGCTCCACTTTAGGTAGTTACATGTTGATTGTTATAGTTGTTATATCATACATAGTGTACTCCATTAGCTCGGGGGATTCAAAAGAGGAAACCTATGATATCACGTGAGTGTATAATAGGGGGGTTTTTTGAAATGAGGCATAAGCTTATACATTAAGGGTGGGGGCCCTTTTTATTTTTTCCCAATATTGAATTTAAGTTAGGGGGCGATGCCATATTTAAGAGGGGGGGCATAGTATATGCTACCTTGGGTAACTAGTCCGAACAAGTTTGGTTTTGTGTATGGTTTAAATAGTCATAGGGAAAGTAATCTAAATGCTTGAGAAAGAACATAGATTTAAGGAAAGGGGGGACATAATAGAATTTTGGTGTTATCTTATAAGCTTAAATAGGGGTGTTTTATCATCCTACGTGGATCTTAAATAGGGGTTTTTCTTGAAGTCCATGCACACGTGACGTCTCCCTTTAATGAAGACTGAATCCCCCGGGTCCATTAGCCATATTGTGTGCTTGTGTAGTTTCAGTGATGAGCTCTAAATATTTTATGAACGTCCGTGAAGTCACAAAAGATAAAGGCGTAGAGGGTCCACATGCTATAATGGAAAGTGCTATGCGAGATGATCTCACCTTTCTAAGCATCATCATGCATGATGCTATGTCTACATATCAGCAGGTGATGAGTGAGAACAAGCACCTGCAAGATGAGTCAATCGCCTAAATGCCATACTCCAATAATCCCTACAGGTCTCCATTTCATCATGAGACCCAATATCAGTCAGCTCCCTTGCCCTCTCCCACTCCCTCTATTACTCCTTGCTCCATAAGTGCTCGTAGTAACACCCCTTGCTCTAGCTCTGCCACTCCCATTACTCCTCCTTTCCTGCGTGAGGACCTCTCCTATGAAACCACTAGGGCTGGAGAGATAACGAGTCAGACAGGGGCTGCGAGGAGACGGCTGGACTCTATAGGTACTTTGCACTTTGGTGCAGGCGGACGGTTGGCATTCGAGGCAACCGTGGTAAGTCTACTTCTTCTCATTTAATATATTATTCTATTTGTTTTATTACATATTGCATGCACTTTATCTAACTCTCCTAAATTGGGCCCACAGCAAGCTATGATGGGTCACCTTCCCACAGACAAAGAGGCCAGATGTGCATTCCGCATAGGAATAAAGTCGTGGTTTATTGAGATGGAGGCCATGGGAGGGACGGTCAATTGGGCTGAGGTGGTTGCTCGAATGGTATAAGTCTACTCCTACTTGTAGTCTCACTTTTTAAATTGTTTTATTCTTTAAGTTCCAATCTAATTTCCAATTAATATGGTTTCACTCTTAGAGTGTAAGCTCAAACATCCCATCAGTGAAGGTGAGTGGTAATGATGAGGGATTAGGCTTACATGGCATTGACAAGGGCCAGGGATTAGGATAGCATGACCACTATGATGACATGGATGAGGATGACGATTTGGATGAGCAGTAGTAGTAGTAATAGTACTAGTAGTAGTTTGTATATACTTCGGCATGTATATGCTTCCATATGTCTGCTCGTTTGAGCAATTTGTATCACCCTTTTCAAAAGTGTAATTTTCTAATAACAAACAATGTTGTATATCTTCAGCATGTATATGCTTCTCTTGCTCGACTCATTTGAGCGATTTTGTACACCCCTTTCCTCAGGGGGGTCACTATGTATAAACCCTCTATATCACGTGCGTTCAAGGCCTATATTTAAAATCCCTTATCTGTAAAAAAATTCATTAATAAAATGTATCCCTTTTCTATACAAATCTGTAAATTTTTTCCAAAACTATTTTAAATAGTCCCTTATGTATATTTATTTCTTTAAATTTTAAAAATAAAAAAAATCCTTCTGTTGAACTCACGTGATAGGGTTACATATGATGAGTGACCCCCCCGAGCCCCTTTCATAAGGGAAAATTTATAACAAATAACAGTCTTTTGTAATTACTGAAAAAAACATTAGTGGGGCAAAACAAGGCTTGTTGTGGCCTTGCTTAGCCCCACTAATGTTTTTTTAAAAGTTTCTATTAAGCATCATGCTTACCAATGTCACTATATAGCAACATTTACCAAAGTCACTCTATAGCGACCGTTCTTTTTCGATGCTAATAGCGACATAAATACCGACCTTTGCATCTGTACAAAAAAAAAAAGTGTAAAAAAGGTCGATATTTTCATCGGAAAATGGCTTGTGCCTTGTAGTGTGCATATGCATCTTAGGATCCAAGCGTGAGAGGAAAGCAAGTCATGAAGCACATAGTGGAGGTGGCTGATGCTACCCTTCTACCAATGCGAAGAGATGAGGTGTGTGCGATTGCCAATGCAAGCGTCTTTCATGATCTGAATGCTTGGAAATACAACTACATCAATGAAATGGTCTCCAACGATGACATTGCAATGGTATGGGATTGCGCCGATGCTGCACATGCATAGTGGCCCATCAAGAATTATCGCCACCCTCCTATGAGGGAGAATGAATACTACATTCATTGCATGATCAAATCAGAAAAGCCTCATACCGGGGCCATGCCACTTTACTTTGCAAAGATGTTATATGCAAAGCTTGTGCTAGATGTGCCAATAGACTTCAATGACAAACCCAAGAAATGGGGCAAAAGGCCAGTGAAACCACAATCAGCCAACACCACCATTGTCCCCATCCTTGCAACACCACTTGCTAATGTGGGAAGCTCGATGTTAGGTAAGAGAAGTACATGCCATTTTGTTACATGTTGATTGTTATAGTTGTTATATCATTCATGGTGTACTCCATTAGCCATATTGTGCTTGTGTAGTTTCTATGATGAGCTCTAGATTATTTATGAACATGCATGAAGCACAAAAGATGAAGGTGTAGAGGGTCCACATGCTATAACGAAAAGTGTTGTGTGGGATGATCTCACCTTTTTTACCATCATTGTGCATGATGCTATGTCTCCGTATCAGCAGCTGATGAGTGAGAACAAGCACCTGCAAGAAGAAGTCAATTGCCTAAATACCATACTCCAACAAGCCAGTCAAAAGTAAGACCTAAAAAATGCCTAGTAGGAGAAATGTTGCATCTCCGCTCCGTATTCTCAACAAGCGCGAGATGCACAAGCTGCCCTCCAACACATTGAATGTGGCGGTCGTGTTCGCAACTTGGATCCAAATTTTGTTGCTCCCACATCCATAAAACCATCTAGTACCCGTCCATCGTGTAGATATCATCTTTGTGAATGATGGGCCTTTATCTCCACTATAGTGATGAAGAGGAAGGTGGGGACACATGAAAGAAGCTGAGATTGTTAAAGAGTAGTCGGCCTTGCTAGAAGAGATAGAGCACTATTTAACCCCCCTCCCCCACCATCTCCATCCAGCTCCCCACTCCGCGCTCCGATCCCAACTCACACCCCTCTGTCCCCCCTCCCATTGTATTGATGTCACCACCTCTAACCCTGAGCTCAGCAAGAAATTGGCCCACTTCCCCAATGTTCATGAGCGGTTTGATTCCTTTGGTGGCATTGGCTTGAAACAGGCTTAATTCCTCTCCTTTACACTCCTTGGTGCCCATTTTACAGCTTTCAAACTTGTTCATTATATCTTGAACCTTGTCCTCTCAATAAAGCCCCTCCCAAAATGCTCAAGGACACGATGCATCCTACCCCCATGCTACAAGCTCTATGGATTCTTGCAATGCGCATACATCCTCAATTAGCATGCTTAAACTTGTTGGAAAGGTTCCTCTCATGAGCTCAAAATAAAGTTTTATAGGATCATCTATTTATTATTGCTGTTAATGCTGGACAAAAGGTCCCTTCAAAACATCAATTTGTAGTGTGTGACCTTATAGGTTGCACTCATAATCATTTCAAACTCTCAATGCTCTATCTTACAACTTAGGCTTATGTAGGTTGATATCTGTGTGTTTATGTGTGCTATGACTACATTGATGGTACTCTAGCTTGATATCTTCCTACTAACTATTCCTTGCATATAATGTGCAACAAACCCTACACAAGGTCACACACTTTGAAATGTTCGATTGGATGGTTTTGTCTAATACTGATCCCAATATATAAGTTTATGTTGATCTCTAGACCATATGACTTTGATAATGTTTGAAAATCTAGAGCTTCTTGAATCATAGATTAATTTTCTCTCTCCATATAAAGGATTTGCATGGCACTCATGACCTACTTTATAAAATGTGTCATTTATGTTAGTAGTCACTTTATAATTCTCACACTTAGCCTTATCTTTAAGATGGCTCATGGATATATTCTTAAAAGACAAGATAGACATGGCCCAAAGTGGCCAACCTTTACTTGATAAAATGATAAATTTTTAGAGAGGAAGGGTTCCCTCTACACACACAGAGATATTGAAAGAAGCTCCATGCATGGACATTTATGGCAAAATTAAAGAGATTTTGATTAAAGAATAGAAAAAGACATAGCTTTTGATTCCAAATTTTGAGATCTAGATCGCATGTGAATAACATTCTAATATTTCAATAGTAGAGATAGAGCACTAGATTGGTGGGGTGGTACATCTCTCGGTGGTGTTTCATTTGAAAGTGACTCTTTTTGGAATAAAGAAACTTACTTTAAAAATTTCAAATTGTTATTGTATGTGAAATCTTGACTTCTTTGATTGGGTTCCTTATAAGGGTTTTATTGAAAGGGTGTGCAACATTCACCTCCACATGGGAATGACAATGTTCTCATGCTTGGATTATATGGGATTCCTTATTTAATTAATCTTTTATTAGCTAGATGGTCTCTTTCATTGAGTACCCTTTGCATTAAGTAGATACTCCCATATTACTAAATTTTGTAAGGGATATTTTTTCAACTCTAGTATTTCTTTGGATTATGGGTTGAAAGTAAAAGCTTCAATCACATCATCATCCAATCTGAACACGTGACCATTATTTGTTTAGCAAGCTCACATCAAGTACATTATGAGTTTAATATTCATTTGGTTATTTGGAAGGGTCCGCAACATTGAGATTTAATCCATTTCTTCATCCCTTTAAATTCAATTGATGACATCCGGGCCTTAAGCTTGCAAATATTCATTCCCCCTTTGATTCCCTTTTACTCGTATGTTCATCAACATACTTTCTTGTGGGGGTTAAAGGTCACTGTGCCTTTACCCCAGTTATATACAATACTCAAACACATATATAAATGAATGAAAAAGAAGATTAGGGTGGTTCTGCACCCACCAAAACTTGTGTGGCTCTCTGTTTCTCTCTCTCCCTCTTCCGTTCTTGCTTCCGTTGAGAGCACTCTCAATTGATATCAGAGCCTGGGTGATCTAGCTGAGCGTGCGTGAATGCTTGAAGCTCAACAGCTCTGTGGGAGGAAGGAGAAGCTCTATGGGAAGCTTTGTGGGTGACTTTACTTGCATCCGAGTGTGTAGAGACCGTGGAGGAATCTTTGGAAAAGTCACTTTGGCTTCGCGAAGTGGTTTTGAGAGCCTGCTAAGTGTTTTTTAAAGAAAAAGTCATTTTTTGAGCTTTTCCCTGTTCCTTTCGCGATGACAAAGACTCTGTATTGACTTGTAGAGGTAACTATTGCTTGCTTTTGGTGTCCACTTCAATTCAAAAGCTTGGAAACACCTTCATTCTTGAATCTGGGATCATTTCATTAGATTTTTGACTCACTATGTCAGTTTTTGCGTTTTTGCCTGGGTGTTGGAACTCAAGTTTGGAGCAACCATTTGCAGATTTGTCAGCTCCGGTGGACTCAGGAGGTCCTAAAACTTCTAATGTTGCTCATCATTCGCACTTCGATGGAGTTTACAAACAGCTCTGTTTCCAAAAACGTTTTTTAGTCCGTGTGTTGGACCCAGTGATTGAGACCACAGTTTCCAAAACCGTCTGTCCCATTGCGTTCCGGATGCCCAAAAACCCCTACCTGTCAGTTCTTGCGCGATTCGGTGGAGGATTTTCAGAGTTATAAATCTCTGTGTATTCGATTTCATCTCTCTGTTATGCATTTTTCATTCTAAGGTTTTGAAACCTTAGATTTATGCCACATGGCAGTGCATAAGTATTGACTCCCATTTCTCACCCATCGGTTGGGATTTTGGAGTTTTGGCAGAAGAGAGATATTTGCAGATTTTCTTGCTGAGTCCGATTATGCAATGGAGCCCATGTTTTGAGGCATCTCAGGTTCTATTTTCAGTAGCGGTCATTACCGTGGGACTATGATTTCTTGAGCATACCTTATGCAGATCACTCTGGTTGCAGTTTGAGTAGTGTGCACTCATTCGTGGTGTGCATTGGGTTGCAGTGGATGATTTATAGGCCATTTGGATGCATTACGGTCCTTATTGGATGTGTTGATAGACCCAAATTGCCTTGTGGATGCTATTTTTTATGGACGCTTTGCACATGGATGCTATTTTAAGCTGAGGGACAGCTTTGACACATTGCAGGTGATGCACTGATAGTGCTATGCTCGATTGGATGAGATATTATTGATGCATATGCCAGTGGATGGTGTTTATGCTTGAGTCATTTGGCACTTATTGGCATTTTCTTTTGGGCCAGATTTGCTCATATCGATGCATAGTATATGCACAGGAGTCAGATGCATCTTTTGATGCTTTGAGCTTTGAGTTTTGGTGATATTTCACTCTATTGTGGCATACACATTTGGGTGCACTTGGTATTTGGTGTGATTCTCTCTTGCAGGGACTAGCATTTGGGATTTTGTTTCATTTGCATCATGGCATCCTCTTCCATGTCTGAAAAGGAGTTCTTCAGCATTAAAAAGTTTGATGGGATAAACTTTTCTTTGTGGAAAGAACAAATAAGGGATGTGCTTATTCAAAAGAAGCAGATTAAACCCTTGGCACGGATTGAAGCTAAGCCTGCAAATATGTCTGAGGATGATTGGAATGAGTTGGATGCATTAGCAAAGTCTACTATTAGACTTCATCTTGCAGAGTCTGTTTATTTCACAGTAGTAAATGAGCAGACTACGGAAGATTTGTGGAAGAAACTGTGTGCCACTTATGAGAAGGAAACTGCCTCTAATAAAGTTTACCTCATGAAGAGGTTGTTTGAGCTACAGATGAAGGAAGGGGTCTCCATTGCTTCTCACTTGAATGAATTCAATATTATTTTGAGCCAGCTTCAGGCTCAGAAAATGAAATTTGATGCGGAGACTAAGGCAATATTTCTCTTATGTTCATTGCCATCCTCATGGGATACCTTCCGTACAGCTGTCAGTAACTCTACACCTGGTGGAGTACTGAAATTTGATGATGTTGTGGTAGCTTGTTGGCCGAGGAGATTAGACGGAAGTCTATGGATGGCAACAAGCAGGATGCAGCCTTAAATGTGCAAAGGGGCAGATCACAGTTCAGGGGGAAGTCCCAAGAAAGAGGAAAGTCTCGTAGCAAATCCAGGGCACGAAACATTGAGTGTTACCACTGTGACAAGAAGGGCCATATGAAAAAGGATTGCTACAAGCTAAAAAGAGAGCAAAAGAATAAGAAAAAGAATGCAAATTGGGGTGCAAATCAAAAGGAAGAGAGTCCAAGGGAGGACAAAGGAAAAGTGAAGATCGAGGAGATCAATGCAATCACACATGATAGTGACAATGATGTTCTCTTCATGTCTAGTTTATCTACAGAGTTGCTTACCACTTCAGATGATGCATATTCCCAAGATTGGATTTTGGATTTTGGTGCTTCATTCCATGTTACTCCCCATAGCAAATGGTTCTCCACTTATGACAGTGGAAAGATAGGTTGTGTGCATCTTGGAAATGACTATGCATGTGACATAGTGGGAGCAAGTGACATAAAGTTTTCTTTTGCAAATGGGTCTGCATTTGTTTTGAAACATGTGAGACATGTGCCTAAGCTAACCAAGAGTCTTATTTCAGTGCGTCAGCTAGATGATGCTGGTTTTCACACCACTTTTGGCTTTTAGAGTTGGAAAATTCAGAAGGGCTCTATGCTTTTGGCCAGGGGTGCCAAGTGTGGGACTTTGTATCCCTTACATGTATCAGGGGTATTTGATCATGTTGTTGCAATAACCGAGCAGCCAAGCACTTCTTTGTGGCATTGCAGGTTGGGGCACATGAGCCAAAATGGAATGAAACTCTTATGTCATTTGGGTTATGTACCGCATTTGAGTTTCTCTAATTTTGAATTTTGTGAGCACTGTCTCTATGGGAAGCAGACTAAATCAGCCCATAAAAGAAGGGGAAAGAAAGAGTTTGAAAAGCTTGATTTGGTGCATTCAGATGTATGCGGTCCCATGCCTACACGGTCATTAGGCGGGGCTGAATACTATGTGACATTCATTGATGATGCAACTAGGAAAGTGTGGGCTTATACTATAGCTCGGAAGAGTGATGTGTTCCACGTATTTCAGAAATGGCTGGCCTTGGTTGAGAATCAGTCAGGTAGAATGCTTAAATGCCTACGGACTGACAATGGTGGAGAGTATCTCTCTCATGACTTTCAGCATTTCTGTGATACACGTGGGATTAAGAGGGAGCTCACATCCCCTCGTACTCCAGAGCAAAATCTAGTTGTAGAAAAGATGAACCGTACCATTCAAGAAAGGTTGCAATGCATGCTTTCCAATGCAAGTCTTTCTGGTGGTTTTTGGGCTGAGGCAATGAAGACTACAGTGCATGTGATCAATAGATCACCTAGTAAGAGTTTGGATGGTGGTATTCCTGAAGAGGCGTGGAGTGGCAAGAAGCCCTCTTACTCTCATTTGCGTATATTTGGGTGTGAGGCATATGCACATGTGCCAAAAGAGCTTCGAAAGAAGCTAGATCCTAAGTCTAGGACATGCATCTTTCTAGGTTATGGTGAAAGTGGAGAGATGGGCTATCGTCTCTAGGATCCAGAAGCAAAGAAGATCATACGCAGCCATGATGTGGTCTTCAATGAGAAGAAGATGCATAAGGCACCCATGAGGGATATGGAAATGAGGAGAGTCACTTTTGAGGATGTGAATCCACCTACATATGTTGATAGACAGCAAGCTGTCCATGCACCAAATGTGCAAGAAATGGTACCACCAAGTACTCCCACAGGTATACAATCAAGGGTAGATGATGAATCATCTATTGATGGAAATAATGAGCCAAATGTGGCTGATATGCAAATGGGACAGCAAGCTGAAATGCCTTTGAGAAGATCATCTAGAGTGTCTAGACCACCTGATAGGTTTGTTCCAGGGGTAGACTATGTGATGCTTACTGATTGTGGGGAGACTTCTTGCTACAGAGAGGCTATGATGCATGAGGATCAACGCAAGTGGGAGTATGCTATGCAATCACAGATGAGTTCACTTATGAAGAATAAGACTTGGGACTTGGTTTCTTTGCCACATGGAAAGAAAGCATTGCCATGTAAATGGGTCTACAAAATGAAGGTCACAGGTGATGACGTGCCTAGGTACAAGGCCCGTTTGGTTGCTAAAGGGTTCAAGCAAGAGAAGGGTGTGGACTTTGATGAGATATTCTCTCCGGTTGTGAAGATGACCACACTTAGATGCATGCTTGGACTAGTGGCATCAAAGGATATGGAGCTTATGCAAATGGATGTCAAGACAGCTTTCTTGCATGGGGATTTGCATGAGGAAATTTACATGGTGCAGCCGGAAGGCTTTGAAGAAAAGGGCAAAGAGCATTTAGTTTGCAAGCTGAAGAAGAGTCTCTATGGTCTTAAGCAAGCACCTAGAGAATGGTATCAGAAGTTTGATGCTTTCATTCGGTCCCAGGGTTTTAGAAGGAGTGAAATTGATCACTGCCTCTACACTAAAAGGGCTAAGGATAATAGACTAATAATCTTGGCACTATATGTGGATGATATGCTATTGGCTAGCAAGAATACTTATGAGCTAGATGCATTAAAGGCCAAGTTGCATGAGGCCTTTGATATGAAGGATTTGGGATTTGCAGGTCATATTCTTGGTATGTGCATCACGCGTGATCGGAGTAGGAAACTCCTTTGGCTTTCACAAAAAGAGTATGTTACAAAAGTATTACAGCGTTTCAATATGGAGGGGGGGAAGGCAATGAGTACTCCATAGCCTCCATATGTGAAACTGAGTCATACAGATAGTCCCAAATCAGAAGAGGAGAGGGCCATGATGGCCAAGGTTCCTTATGCATCAGCGGTTGGGAGTCTTATGTATGCGATGATAACTATTAGACCAGACATTGCATTTGCAGTGGGAGTTGTTAGCTGGTATATGGCTAATCCAGGAAAGAGGCATTGGGAGGCAGTTAAGTGCATCATGAGGTACATGAAGGGTACCAAGGAGATGTGCATTTGCTTTGGTAAATGAGACATGTGTGTACTTGGGTACACAGATTTAGACTATGCAGGGGCATGTGCATAGTAGGAGATCCACTTCTGGTTATGTGTTCACCTTTGCAGGTGGTGCAGTGTCGTGGATGTCTCACGCACAGAAGTGCATTGCTTTGTCTACCACAGAGGCTGAGTATGTAGGCTGAGTATGTTGCAGCCACAGAGGGTTGCAAGGAGGCTATATGGCTTGATCGGCTAGTGGGAGATTTGGGGATTCATACAGGTGTACCGACATTGCATAGTGATTTCATGAGTGCTATATTCAGCTAGCATGGAATCCGGTCTTTCATGCAAAGACCAAACACATTGAGGTCAGGTACCATTTCATCAGGGAGGTACTTGAGGACAAGTGCATAGAGCTTGTCAAGGTTCATACAGATGATAACCCTGTAGATATGCTGACGAAGAGTCTACCTAGTCAGTAGTTTGAGTATTGTCATGTATTGATGGGCATTGGATAGTATGCCCATTGGTGGTTCTCCCTTAAAGGCACATTGTCATTTAAGTGGGAGGTTTTGGGGGTTAAAGGTCACTGTGCCTTTACCCCAGTTATGTACAATACTCAAACACATATATAAATGAATGAAAAATAAGATTAGGGTGGTTCTGCACCCACCAAAACTTGTGTGGCTCTCTGTTTCTCTCTCTCCCTCTTCCGTTCTTGCTTCTGTTGAGAGCACTCTCATTTGTATGCTAGTATATGGTAACATCAAGAATATGATCCTTCATATGCCATTTGATTTTACCTAACTTGTTCTTTGTGATCTCTATATTACCTAAAGGATCACACAAGCAATAGGGGAGGAACATTCTTGTCCTTATGGATCTCAAAATTGTCTGGTTTTATTGAAATCTTGAGGTGTGATGTCTAAGTGCGCATACCACACTGAGTGAATTTTTTCTCCCAACAGGTTCCTTTATCCATGCATAGATCATGGTAGCTCTTTTTTCTCCTTGTTATTCCTTTGCATTTTATCTAACATGTTCTTTGTTCTCTCTATTTTTCCCAAAGGATTGTAAGAAGAAAATTACGATAAGGGTCTTGACTGTATAAATGCCAAAAGGGTGTTTTTTTATTGGAATCTTGAGATGTGGTGTTAAAAGGACACTATACTGAGTGAAGTTATTCTCCCAACAAGTTTTGTAATCCATGCAATGCATTTGATGCATATCCTTGAAAACTTAATTCATGGTAGCACTTGTCCTGGAGAAGATGCAAGCATGGTACTTGAAGAATCCAAAGTCTCCTGGACTTATAGGTCGAGCTCTTGGCATAGGTGTCTTCCATCACATAGATGTTTTGAACACTGTTACTCAAAATTAGAGCATGTTGGAAATTGTTTTTTGCTTGTGGGTCCAAAATTCAAATATTATGCTAAAGCTGGATATTTGCACTTCAGATGGGAGATGGAGAATCCCTAGCAACTAACCTCAATAGCATGCAATTTATAATCAAGCAACTTTACACACTTTTAGTATGGATGCACAATTGATGATGGCAAGGCAATACTCTAACTAACTCTCCACCAAGGTAAAAATCAGATAGTTGCATTTTGAGAGTTAACTCAAATGATTTAAAAATTTATGATGTCATTGCCATGTTACTCAGTGAAGACAAAAGAGTGGAAATGAGTTTAGCAAGAACGAAAGGACTAGAATATGATATCAAATAGTAGAGAAAAAGAAAATATGAAGGGAAGAAGAACTTGGCAGGTTGTGGTTGAGATGGTCATGAATAAAAATGATCTTATAAGAAGGCCTTTCATAAGCCAATAGTATCGCAAAACCTTGCAGTGTTGATGAAGGTTGGGGAGACCATTTTGTAGGACTTGATCATCATGAAAAATCACTAGTTATTCATGTTGATGCAGCCTATGCTTCTAAGTGTCCAACCCCTATGAGGATTTCTTGGGAAAAAGTGTGTTGATGGTTTGGTAGGATTCCTGTTACTTTCTCTCCACTGACTCAATTTATGGGGTAGATTCTTGGGATTTTCAGCTTTGCAAACTTCATAGCATGTGTTGGTTCTCCTGCATGGTTATGAATCTTCTGTCTCCCACATGATCATTATAAGGTTGTCCATGAGATTCTAGATTGGCAATGGTCATCTATGGCTCTTCCATGTTGTGTGGAGTTCCTCATGACTGGTACAAAGTTTCTAGAATTGACAACAATGCTAGAACATCTCTCTAATAGCCTTGTTGGGGTTACTCACTAATATGTAAGAGTATCATGTGGGTTCAAGAGAATGCATTTTTAGAATCTAGGTTTTGCACATTGATTACATACATAAGGGTATCATTGAAAGGGGGTACTCGCATATTGACTAGAAAAAGGTTGCATGTTATTCATGAAAAACAAAAAGATAAGAGATAAGAGAAGGTGAGGATTACATAACATGTCCTTTCTTAATAGCCATAGAGGGTGGAAGATTATAATTCACCAATATCACTAGCCATGCATTGTAAGAGGTGCTTTTGATACCAAATGGGTTCACATCATCCATACCCAATCCAAGTCTCAAGCTCCTAGGTTCTTCCTTGAAGCTTAGCCATGTGTCTTTTATATGCTTCCATGCAGGAATGTCTGCAGGAGTTCTCCACTTGCCATTGGTTGATAGATGGGAGGAATGCCATGACATGAGCTTTGTAATGGATTTGCACTTGAACATATGTTGGATGCGAGGGATTATGGAAAAATGTCGCAGAACCTTATGAGGCACATCCAAAGTTTTCAGATCTACTCTATATCTTGCCTCTCTACAAGTAGGACACTCTCTTACATCCTTATGTGGTCCATGAAGCAGAACACAATAAATGATGCATGCATGGATGCGCTTGTAATCTAATCCTCCAAGAGAGGTCACATGTTGCCTTGCCATATCTCTTGAGATCGGTAATTTATTCTCCCTTGGAAGAATTTTACACAATAGCTTGCATGTGAAGACCATAAATGAGAAAAAGCATTCGAGTAATTGACCCACTAGCATAATTCACCACGTTTGCAAAATAGACTTTAAAGCTTACTTGAGTAATGCATTCAAACTTGCATTGCTCCATCCATACATGGTTTGCAAGTTTAGTAATTCAAGCAAGGCACGCAGAATAGAGAATGTGCACCCCTCAAACAGTGGAGTCGATGCTATGTTAAAAAGATCCGTGCTATCATCCCTCCCTTTAGACTGATGGACATATAAATCCTACACCATATGATCAAACACCTCCTCCTCCATGGCCTCATGAGGTAATGGCGGAGGGCTACTCTCACCATTACTCCATGCATCCGTAACGGTCCCTCCTAAAGATCCCACCTCATATCGTCGATGCTTCGCCTCCTCACGACGAGCATAGGGCAACATATGCAGGTGTGGCACTGGATCTTATATCAAATTAAAACGGGATCATAACTCAAGCACATGAACACCCATAAGTATCTCAATCAACCTTAACTCTTTAACACTTACCATATTTATGGTCGCATCCCATTCTCCATACTTTGAGATGTGATTGAGTGTAATTCTGTGTGCATGATACTTGTTTCCTCGACATCGATCACACATACATTTGATTTTTTGCTTCAACCATATTTCGTAATGCTCGATACGGAGGGATTCATCCTCACTGGAGCTACTTATTGAATATGAAGACATCCTATAAATAAACAACCTCCGGGCATCCACACTTATCTCCAAGCACCCACACTCATCTCCAGGCTTACACAATCATCCCCAAGCACACAAGAGAAGAGGGTGAATAAGGAACAGAAGAAAGAGAAGTAGAGGGTGAACAAGGAAGAGAAGAAAGAGAAGTAGCTTTGAAGAAAAACAAGAAGCTTCCATACCTCTATCCAAGGTAAGTCTCTTGACGGTTGATCTTCTTTCAAAGTTGCTCTCTTTGGATTCATCCTTGGTCATATGCAGGGAATGAATGTTTTTGGTACTAGTGTTGTTTTTTTGTCTCGGGTCATGTCCTTTTCAAGTTCTAAAAAAAGTAAGTTTGTTGAAGAGCATCTATAGATGCATTTGTCTTTGGAAACAGATAGCTATGCCTAAAGACGTGCTGTTAGATGTGGATATAGATGCCCTCTGATAGTCTTAGATGTTCTTCATTTTTCCTTCCCTTCCCCTTCCCCTTCCACTTCCAAGAAAAGGATTGCATATTGAATGATGGAAATAAGTGATTGCATGAATGAAGAAAGGTATTGCATGAATGATGAAAAGGGATTGCCTCGGGGGGGTCACTCATCATATGTAACCCTATCACGTGAGTTCGACAAAAGGATATTTTTTATTCCTAAAATTTACAGAAATAAATATACATAAGGGACTATTTAAAATAGTTTTGGAAAAAATTTGCAGATTTGTATAGAAAAGGGATACATTTTATTAATGAAAAAATTTACAGATAAGGAATTTTAAATATAGGCCTTGAACGCACGTGATATAGAGGTTTTATACATAGTGACCCCCCCCGAGGGGATTGCATGATTCAAGAAAGGGATTGCATGAATGATGGAGAGGGAAAGCATGATTGAAGAAAGGGATTGCATTCTCTATTTTCCTCTCTTTTATCCTCTCTTTCCTTCTCTTTTCATCTCCCTTTTTCTCTCTTATCTCGTCTCTTTCCTTCTCTTTTCGTCTCTTTTCTCATCTCTTTCCTGCTCTCTTTTTCTCTCTTTCCCTCCTCTCTTTTCTTCTCTCTTGAATCCTTCTCTCTTTTTCCTTCTCTCTTTTATCCTCTCTTTCCTTCTCTTTTCGTGGTAATTTTCCTCTCTTATCTCCTCTCTTTTTCTCCTCTCTTTTCCTCTCCTTTCTCCTCTTTTTCCTTCTCTCTTTTTCTCTCTTTTATCCTCACCTTTTCTCTGTTTTTCCTTCTCTCTTTTATCCTCTCTTTCCTTCTCTTTTCGTGGTAATTTTCCTCTCTTATCTTCTCTCTTTTTGTCTCTTTTTCTCTCCTCTTTTTTCCTCTATTTTCCTCTCTTTTCTCCTCTCTTTCCTTCTCTCTTTTTCTCTCTTTTATCCCCACTTTTTCTCTATTTTTCTCCTCTCTTTTCCTCTCCTTTCTCCTCTCTTTTATCCCCACTTTTTCTCTTTTTCTCCTCTCTTTTCCTCTCTTTTTTTCTCCTCTCTTTCCCTTTATTTTCCTCTCTTTTCTCCTCTATTTCCTTCTCTCTTTTTCTCTCTTTTTTCTATTACAATAAGGCAGGGCACAAGCAGAATGAGTGCCAAAAGAAGATTGCAGATGAGAAGAATGGAGTAAAGAAAGATTCCAACAATAGCACGTAGACAGTACCAGTAGAGTTGTTCATAGAAATTGAGGAGATTTGCACGGAGGCAGTTCATGTACCTGCAAATGAACCTTGGATTATTGACAGTGGTACATCGCGCCACATGACCAGTCGGAAGGATTGGTATACCTCTCTACATCCAGTAGGGAATGACATCCTGGTAGCAATCGGCAATGATGCAAAATGTCCAGCAAAAGGAAAAGGTATGATTGCTCTCAAGTCAGATGGAGTCGTAAAATAGTTGTTTGATGTTCTTTATGTGCTAGATATCAACAGCAACTTGTTGTCTATTTCTGTGATCACGGATCGGGACCTCAAAGTTCAATTCGATAAGAATGGTGCATAGATCTTGGATCTTCAAGGGAAGGTCATTGGTAAAGGTACATGGCACAACAACATCTACGAACTATTAGCTTTCAGTGCTCGAGCCGATGTGGAGAACACTAAGCTGTGGCATGAGAGGTTTGGTCATCTAAACCTTAGTTCTTTAAAGGAGATGCATAAAAGTGGAATGATTGCAGACCTACCAGAAATTATAGATCTGCCCAATGTATGTGAAGCTTGCATGATGGGCAAGCAACATCAGCAACCCTTTCCTAAAGAGGCTAGCACGGCAAAGGCTCCTCTAGAGCTCGTTCACATGGACCTCTGCAGAAAGATGGAGATGGAAGCTTTGAGTGGTTCCTACTACTTCATGATGCTAATTGATGACTACAATAGAGGGATATGGATATACTTCCTGAAGACTAAAGATGAGGCTTTTAGTAAGTTCAAAGAATGGCATGTAATGGTCGAGAAAGAAATGGGGAGGAAGGTGAAGAAGTTGAGATTAGACAGAGGTAGTGAGTTTACATCAAGTGAATTCAAAAGTTACTACAAAAGTCACAGGATCAAGAGGCAAAAACCCCCGCCACATACATCACAGCAAAATGGAGTAGCAGAACGAGAAATGTGCATCATCTATGAAATGGGCAGGAGTATGATGAAAGGGAAAGATTTGCCAAAGACTTTCTGGGCTAAAGCATGTAACACGGCAGTTTACATTATGAATCGTAGCTACATGAAGGCTGTGAATGGGATGACTCCACTGCAGGCCTTTTCTGGTAAGAAACCTTCAGTTGCACATTTCAAAGTTTTTGGATGTGACTGTTTTGTGCATGTCCCTAATGCTAACTGGACCAAAATGGGAACCGAAAAGCTGGAAGTGTATTTTCTTCGACTACAGTGAAGAGGCGAAGGGTTACCGTCTGTATAACCTTGTTACCAAGAAGCTAATAGTAAGTCGCGATGTGGTCTTCTCAAAATAGCTGCTTAAATTGAAGGAGGAAGCTTCCTTCCTAGACAACCAGGACCAGGATGTCCATCCAATACAACTACCAACAGCAGACCGAACTCCCCCAATGGTGCTTGGGAGGATTAAAGATAAAGAAGAGGAAGAAGAGCCTATGGAACCACAACGGCAATGGTCATTCTGGAAGTGGGTAAAGCAGCTTTTGGATGGCACAGAACCTCGAGCCATTAAGGAACCATTCGAACACCATCGGTCCAAGAGATTAAAGGAGCACAAAAGGGTGCAGGAACACTTGGTCAACTATGATTTGATGATAGAGGTGATCCGTGCTAATGAACCCAAGTGTCTTGAAGAGGCACAGGGTGATGATAGGTGGATGGAGGCTATGCAGTCAGAGGATGGCTCCATAATGAAGAACAACACTTGGGACCTTGTGGATCGACCACCAAAATGCAAGGTAATCGGCACCAAGTGAATGTACAAGACCAAGTACAAGTCCGACACCACGTTGGATAAGTATAAGGCTTGGGTCATGGCAAAAGGATTCGCACAAGTACATTGTCTTGATTACCAGGAAACTTTTTCTCCCATAGCTCGACTAACCACAATTCGTAGTGTTTTAGCTTTAGCAGCCTAGGAAAGTTGGCCCATGTTTCAAATGGATGCAAAATCTGCCTTTTTTGAATGGAGATCTCGAGGAGGAGGTATATGTGGAACAACCACCAGGTTTTGTGATCCTCAGTTCAAAAGGTAAAGTCTCTAAACTGAAGAAGACACTTCATGGGCTGAAGCAAGCCCCACGAGCATGGTACCGGTGGATTGATGCCTACTTTCTGCAAAACAGGTTTAGGAGGAGCCCATCTGATGCAAATTTGTATATCTTCAGAGAAGGAGGCAGGTGTATGATCGTGGTCCTTTATGTGGACGACCTTGTCATAATAGGGAACCATGAAGAAAAGATCTCGTAGACAAAGCATTTGCTAGGAAGAGAGTTTGAACTGATAGACCTCAGACTGATGCATTTCTATTTGGGGATTGAAGTTTGGCAAGAGCCAAAACAGATCTTCATTTCACAACTGAAGTATGGTGGAGAGATACTGAAGGCATTAGGCATGGCTGAGTGCAAGACAGTTGGCACCCCTATGGAGGGTGACGTGAAGCTCTTAAATGAGGATTCATCATCACTGGTGGGAGAAGCGAAGTACAGAAGGCTTGTGGGAAATTTGATTTCCTTGTGCAACACACGGCCAGACATCAGCTTTGTGACTAGTGTACCAAGAAGGTTTTCCAATAAGCCCCGGGAGAACCATTGGAGGGCAGGGATGCGAGTGCTGAAATACGTCAAAGGCACACTTGATTATGGCATCACCTATACCAAGGGCAACATCTTGACTAGATTCTGTGACTTGGATTGGGCAGGAGGCGTGGACAGTTGGAGATGAGGGACAGGTTACTATTTCTCACTTGGATTCATCCTTTGTCATATGCAGGGAATGAATGTTTTTGGTACTAGTGTTGTTTTTTTGTGTCAGGTGCATGTCCTTTTCAAGTTCTAAAAAAAGTAAGTCTGTCGAAGCACGTTTATAGATGCATTTGTCTTTGGAAACAGATAGCTCTGCCTAAAGACGCGCTGCTAGATGTGGATCTAGACGCCCTATGATAGTCTTAGATGTTCTTCATTTTTCCTTCCCTTCCCCTTCCCCTTCCACTTCCAAGAAAAGAATTGCATATTGAATGATGGAAATAAGTGATTGCATGAATGAAGAAAGGTATTGCATGAATGATGAAAAGTGATTGCATGATTCAAGAAAGGGATTGCATGAATGATGGAGAGGGAAAGCATGATTGAAGAAAGGGATTGCATTCTCTATTTTCCTCTCTTTTATTATCTCTTTCCTTCTCCTTTCGTCTCCCTTTTTCTCTCTTATCTCGTCTCTTTCCTTCTCTTTTCGTCTCTTTTCTCATATCTTTCCTTCTCTCTTTTTCTCTCTTTCCCTCCTCTCTTTTCTTCTCTCTTGAATCCTTCTCTCTTTTTCCTTCTCTCTTTTATCCTCTCTTTCCTTCTCTTTTCGTGGTAATTTTCCTCTCTTATCTCCTCTCTTTTTCTCTCTTTTTCTCCTCTCTTTTCCTCTCCTTTCTCCTCTTTTTCCTTCTCTCTTTTTCTCTCTTTTATCCTCACCTTTTCTCTCTTTTGCCTTCTCTCTTTTATCCTCTCTTTCCTTCTCTTTTTGTGGTAATTTTCCTCTCTTATCTCCTCTCTTTTTGTCTCTTTTTTTCTCCTCTTTTTTCCTCTATTTTCCTCTCTTTTCTCCTCTCTTTCCTTCTCTCTTTTTCTCTCTTTTATCCCCACTTTTTCTGTGTTTTTCTCCTCTCTTTTCCTCTCCTTTCTCCTCTCTTTTATCCCCACTTTTTCTCTTTTTCTTCTCTCTTTTCCTCTCTTTTTTTCTCCTCTCTTTCCCTTTATTTTCCTCCCTTTTCTCCTCTATTTCCTTCTCTCTTTTTCTCTCTTTTTTCTATTGCAATAAGGCAGGGCACAAGCAGAATGAGTGCCGAAAGAAGATTGCAGATGAGAAGAATGGAGTAAAGAAAGAGTCCAACAATAACGCGCAGACAGTATCAGTAGAGCTGTTCATAGAAATTGAGGAGATTTGCATGGAGGCAGTTCATGTACCTGCGGATGAACCTTGGATTATTGACAGTGGTGCATCGCGCCACATGACTGGTCAGAAGGATTGGTATACCTCTCTACATTTGGTAGGGAATGACATCCTAGTAGCAATCGGCAATGATGCAAAATGTCCAACAAAAGGAAAAGGTACGATCGCTCTCATGTCAGATGGAGTTGTAAAATAGTTGTTTGATGTTCTTTATGTACCAAATATCAAGAGCAACTTGTTGTCTGTTTCTGCGATCACAGATCGGGACCTCAAAGTTCAATTCGATAAGAATGGTGCATAGATTTTGGATCTTCAAGGGAAGGTCATTGGTAAAGGTACATGGTGCAACAACATCTACGAACTCTCAGCTTTCAGTGCTTGAGCCGATGTAAAGAACACTAAGATGTGGCATGAGAGGTTTAGTCATCTAAACCTTAGTTCTTTAAAGGAGATGCATAAAAGTGGAATGATTGCAGACCTACCAGAAATTATAGATCTGCCCGATGTATGTGAAGCTTGCATGATGGGCAAGCAACATCAGCAGCCCTTTCCTAAAGAGGCCAGCAGGGCAAAGGCTCCTCTAGAGCTCGTTCACATGGACCTCTGCAGAAAGATGGAGATGGAACCTTTGAGTGGTTCCTACTACTTCATGATGCTGATTGACGACTATAGTAGAAGGATATGGATATACTTCCTGAAGACTAAAGATGAGGCTTTTAGTAAGTTCAAAGAATGGCATGTAATGGTCGAGAAAGAAATGGGGAGGAAGGTGAAGAAGTTGAGATCAGACAGAGGTAGTGAGTTCACATCAAGTGAATTCGAAAGTTACTACAAAAGTTACGGGATTAAGAGGCAAAAATCCATGCCACATACATCATAGCAAAATGGAGTAGCAGAACAAAAAATATGCATCATCTGTGAAATGGGTAGGATTATGATGTAAGGGAAAGATTTGCGAAAGACTTTCTGGGCTAAAGCATGTAACACAGCAGTTTACATTATGAATCATAGCTACATAAAGGCTGTGAATGGAATGACTCCACTGTAGGCCTTTTCTGGTAAGAAACCTTCAGCTGCACATTTTAGAGTTTTTGGATGTGACTGTTTTGTGCATGTCCCTAACGCTAACAGGACTAAATGGGAACCGAAAAGCTGGAAGTGTATTTTCTTCAGCTACAGTGAAGAGGCGAAGGGTTACCATCTGTATAACCTTGTTACCAAAAAGCTAATAGTAAGTCGCGATGTGGTCTTCTCAGAACAGCTGCTTAAATTGAAGGAGGATGCTTCCTTCCTAGACAACCAGGACCAGGATATCCATCCAGTACAACCACCAATAGCAAACCGAACTCCCCCAATGGTGCTTAGGAGGATTCAAGATAAAGAAGAGGAAGAAGAGTCTGCGGAACCACAATGCCAACGGCCATTCCGGAAGTGGGTAAAGCAGCTTTTGGATGGCACAGAACCTCCAGCCATTAAGGAACCATCCGAACACCACTAGTCCAAGAGATTAAAGGAGCACAAAAGGGCATAGGAACACTTGGTCAACTATGCTTTGATGATAGAGGTGATCCGTGCTAATTAACCCAAGTGTCTTGAAGAGGCACAGGGTGATGATAGGTGGATGGAGGCTATGGAGTCAGAGTATGGCTCCATAATGACGAACAACGCTTGGGACCTTGTGGATCGACCACCAAAATGCAAGGTAATCGGCACCAAGTGAGTGTACAAGACCAAGTACAAGTCCGACACCACGAATAAGTATAAGGCTCGGGTCATGGCAAAAGGATTCGCACAAGTACATGGTTTTGATTATCAGGATACTTTTTCTCCCATAGCTCGACTAACCACAATTCGCAGTGTTTTAGATTTAGCAGCCTAGGGAAGTTGGCCCGTGTTTCAAATGGATGTAAAATCCGCCTTTTTGAAATGGAGATCTCAAGGAGGAGGTATATGTGGAACAACCACCAGGTTTTGTGATCCTCAGTTCGAAAGGTAAAGTCTTTAAACTGAAGAAGACACTTCATGGGTGAAACAAGCCCCATGAGCATGGTACTAGTGGATTGATGCCTACTTTCTACAAAATGGGTTTAGGAGGAGCCCATCTGATGCAAATTTGTATATCTTCAGAGAAGGAGGCAGGTGTATGATCGTGGTCCTTTATGTGGACGACCTTGTCATAATAGGGAACCATGAAGAAAAGATCTCGTAGACAAAGCATTTGCTAGGAAGAGAGTTTGAACCAAGAAGGTTTTCCAATAAGCCCCGGGAGAACCATTGGAGGGCAGGGATGCGAGTGCTAAAATACGTCAAAGCACACTTGATTATGGCATCACCTATACCAAGGGCAACATCTTGACCAGATTCTGTGACTTGGATTGGGCAGGAGACGTGGACAGTTGGAGATAAGGGACAGGTTACTATTTCTCACTTGGATCTGGAGCTCTGTCATGAATCAGTAAGAAGCAACCCATAGTTGCTCTTTCTTCTACCGAGGTTGAGTACAAATCAGCATGTTTTTCTTCTTGTGAGGCAGTTTGGTTGAGGAGGATTTTAGGGGACATGGGTGCAGTGCAGAACAAGCCTACGCAATTATCATGTGACAATCAAAGTTGCATGGCGATTGCAAAGAACCCTGTGTTCCACGCTCGCACAAAACACATTGAGATTCAATATCACTTTGTACGCGAGCTCATCATGGATGGAGAGGTCGACTTGGTGTACTGTCCGACTATAGAGAATGCTGCGAAAATCTTCACGAAGGCTCTTGGAAGAGACTTGCTAGAGAGGCATCTTCATCGACTTGGCATTGGACCAAAAAAGTAATTTCACTTGCAGTGGGACATTGAGGGGGGTGTTAGATATCACTGCTCCACTCTCGTGTAACTATGCGGGAAGCAGCTAACTCGACTTGTAAGCCCCCCATATGAGGAGAAGGAGTTTGAGTAGCTTAGTTATCCGGTAGGTCCTAGTTTGGACACCAGATGGGGGCCATGTGTGGCCTCATGGCTGGACAGCTTTAGATAGAGTTGGCGCACTACCAACTAGGCTACATGCAAGTGCGGGAAGGCATCCCATGACTGACTGCACTGAGGGTAGATGTAGCATTTCTCAGAGCAACCCACTCTCGGGCTACGGGCCCACCATTTGGAGCCCCAGATGATCCTAGATGGCTGCTCTATTTTGTGCCACAGTTCTATCGTGTGGTCAGTGGCCTATTTCGGGACCCACCCCCAGTCGGCCGTTTTGGGCAAACTGGGTCGGTCACCCAATTGGGTCTAACTAACTACGATTGGTGTCTATATAAGAGCAAGCCCGTGAAGCCCATTTCATCACTGGCTACAGCAACCCTAATTCATTAGCATCCAGCCTCCATCCTCTACTGTTTCCAGCATCATGCCATCGAAGCTTCTCTCATAGGAGTGCATGGTTGGGAGGCAGTGCCATCTATTGTATCACTTTTATAGTAATCAAATTTTTGACTCTCCATACTATATGCTTTTCTCTCTTACATACAATATCCTGTTATCTGTTGAGCATAGACATTGTATTGTTTTCTTACACCATATACCTTAAGGTTGTTGGACTTTATTGTGTATTGGGTGGTAGACACCATGGTATCTTGGTAACTGAGCTAAATTAGGTCTCAAAGATGGGCTTTCTGGCTCAGTTTGTGAGCAGAGGATGCTCGAGGGGTGCACTACTAAGAAACCCTACGTATCATGTGCATTCAAAGGATATGAAAAAAAACCCTCTACTAAAATTCATCCCACAATAGAAACACCCCTCTTTACTTATGAACTGACTTTTTTCAAAAATTGAATTCAAAACACCCTCCTATTATTGTAATTCTATTAAATTTTTTCAACAAGTTGGATTAAAATACCCCTCCTTTTGAATCCACATGGTACACTAAATTTTTTTGGGTGAAACCCCCGAGAGAGGATGGGCCGGTGTCCATCCAACATGAGGTCATTGAGATTGAGCTAATGATAGCATGCTAACATGTTAAGGGCATACACATGATGTATTTTCTCGTAGGAAGGTATACCTGTAAAATAGCATGTGATGTACTGAGAAATATAGAATGAGTGGTTTGTTTGCAGGAGTATGAATATCCCTAGGGACCTTTTTTCTTGAGCTGAACCTCATGTAATAGCGTCCAAGTCTTCTCGCACTCCTCTCGAGTCTTTGGAACCAGCAAGTGTGCCCAAATAGTAGCCCCCACATTCTTGAAGATATGCATGGGATCCAAGAGATGATTGATTTGTAACTAACCCCAATAAGGAAGGTCGTGAAAGATGGATAGGCTCTTCATACCACGAGGAGGCTCCTCTCCATTCACCCTCCAAGCCTGAATCCAGTCACTTGCCTTCAAATATGGTGGTGGTGGACCAATCTGACCTCCACGCGCAAGATGGTCTAGCGGAAGGTATCAAACATGACCTTCATAAACATTTTTCCTCATATGTTTGGAGTATCATGCAACTAGTTTCAAACCCGGTCCACAAATAGGACAAGCATGGTACCCACTTGTAACAAGTCCTACACATGTGCATGAATGTGTTAGCATAAGACATGCATGCGAAAGAGAGTCATAAAATGTCACACACCGTTCTTTCACAATCACGATCAAAATTATAGTAAGATAATAATCACGAATGAACAAGAAGAGAGATTCCAGTATGAATCAAACTGATGAGTCTTTACAATAATTTTGGAAAAGAATCACTCTGTGAAGGAGCTTGATACCACCCGTCCACCCCCGAGCTATCTTACTCTCACTCTCACTCTCACTCGTATGAAGATATTCAAATCAGATGATCAAAAGATCAAATCTCATTCACACTCTCACTCTCACTCTCACTCTCGAAATATCTTGATCTTATCTTCTTCTTTGCACTACCTCGATTCGCGTGTGTTGGATTATCACTTTCGCAGTGCCTCGATATGCATGCCTTCTCTTCGCTTGTGCAACCTCGAGATGCATGCCTTCTCTTCTCTTTCGCTCAGCCTCGATATGCGTGCATTGGGATTGTGTGTTCTTCTCACGATCTCCTCTTCTTTTATAGCCTTTCACGACTCCAAAATAAGTGGCCAAAAGCCTCCAAAATCGGCCAAAAACAGCTTTTCTCAAAAAGCATGTGTGTGCTTTTCACCTTCTTTAGCGTGCGCTTATGATAGCAAACGCATACAGAATCTCGACATCTCTTCCATGAAAACAGCCCAGTTCGGAGCATCACCACGTCTTCCTCGTAGATCCAATGGACAAGCTCAATAGCTCATCTCGAAGATTGGACCCTCTTCTTTCCCTTTGCATTTGACCTTTCATGGCTAACTCTTCCATCTCGACCTCTATCTAATGCGTGCAACTCTTGACACGGAAATCTAGATGTACTTTTAGCTCAAAACCACTTTGTTAGCAACTTCTGACCTCCATAAAAGCATGCAAACGAGTGAACAACAAATTTTTCACTGGGACAAAGTTTTTCTACTCAATAAGATCTAAAACTCTCTCATACAGAATTTCTTCAAATTATTTCTCTAACCAACTGAAAATCAAGCCGCAAAATCCAACCGACACCATAATGGACAAAAAGCAAAATTTTTCGACCAACACCAAACTTTCTCAAAACCTTCAAAACATCAAAACCATCCTTTTTGAACACTATTTGTGATATATATTCCAAAATATTTCATATACAAAATTGGAGCATCACATAAAAGCATAATCCTATATTATACATGTAAAGACACTACCACGTACCTATGCACTCTCCATATCCTGGGTAGTCATGCATGGTCCACATCAAGATTCCCCTGACCAAAATGTCATTAGTATGTCTAGGAGCTATGGAAATCCCACTGTTGTTAGCATCTTCTTCGCTTCATCTCTTGATGCGGGCATGGTATTTGGTGAAGGCAACATCTTCTGGAGCAACCTATCACAATTCAAACATACATAGGCTCTCGGGGGGTTCACCTCACAAAATTTTAGTATACCATGCCCATTCAAAAGGAGGGGTATCTTAATGGAACTTTTGGAAAAATTTTAATAGATTTACAATAACATAAGGGGTTTTTTAATTCAACTTTAGAAAAAATCCCGTTAGTTTTTAAGTAAAGAGGGGTATCTTTATTGGAGGAAATTTTAATTGAGGGGTTTTTTTAATACTGCTTGAATGCATGTGATACCTAGGGTTTCTTAGTAGAGCACCCCCTAAGTATAGGTTTCGAATAATGATGACTCTCAAACATATATGATGATTCTCAAAATAAACAATATCCAAATAATGAGACAAATTAATGCGGGAGCTAACCTCATTAAGGCCGAGACACTTGTATTCGACCACCCATACTTTGCTTGCAGATTCAAGATTGAGAGACAAGCCCATAGTTTAGACATCCTAGCACCCTCGTACAATTGTGTTGATTGCAACTCTCGCATATTGAGCTCAGAGTCGGACATGATGTGTACATGTGATGTAGTGCCCCTAAAAATAGAATCCATCATGTCCACCATACCCTCATCATCATCTGGCACATATGGGAGACTATAGTCTTGCTCAAAGTGTGAAGGTATGTGTGCACCCTCGCCACCCTCCTCATTGTGTCTCAAGGATTCGTGTAAATATAAGAACTTGTCTCAAGGTTTTGTGTCATGTATGCATGCAATATTAATCATGAACTCAAATAGCATTGACTTACCCTCGGGGGGTCCACCTTACATAAGCCAGCTATACGTGTGTTCGAAAGGTATTTTAAAAACCCCTCTATAACCACATTTTATCTATTTATATACCCCTACTATGAATTTTTGGATCAATAATTATATCCCTTCAATAAATTCAAAATTTAAGAAGCCTATATTTTTTGCCCTCCTCTTTTACATTTCAGTGTAAGTTGAAATAGACGCTACTTTTGAGAAATTGTATTGTATAATTGAATAAAACCATTTAAATTTTATGTCGCCGAGATGCATGCTTTACATCCATACTAGTACCTAATAGAACGTATTTTCAACTTTTGATCTTTTCAATTCTCAAATTCTCATGTATTTACTCCACCTTATCCAATTTTGTTTCCCTTGCATGCTCCCAAACTGTCACTACCTACTAGAGATTTGCATGAAGTAACTTGAATTGCACTATGAATAAAATGGCACAAACTTATAAGAAGATGGCTTAAACTTTAACCTTGTGTTAATCTATTATATAATTGAATAAAACCATTTAAATTGTACGTCACCTAGATGCATGCTTTACATCCATACTAGTACCTAATAGAACGTATTTTCAACCTTTGATCTTTTCAATTCTCAAATTCTCATGTATTTACCCCACCTTATCCAATTTTGTTTCCCTTGCATGCTCCAAAACTGTCACTACCTACTAGAGATTTGCATGAAGTAACTTGAATTGAACTATGAATAAAATGGCACAAACTTATAAGAAGATGGCTTAAACTTTAACCTTGTGTTAATCTAATGGGAGTTTTTATATTAAATATGATGCATGTAGTAGCATTATGTTGATGTAGTGCAAGTGTTTATATTCAATATGATGCATGCACTAGCATCATGTTGCCTATATGCCACTCTCTATATTAGGAAAAGATAGTGTTTAACATCTCATCATAAAGGCATGCAACTTAATCATGTTAAGTGCACAAAGTTATTAAGCTTATTATCACTCAATCCGTATCTTTTTCTCAATTTATGTCGTTTTACTTTTCTTTAAGTTACATGCTTTCATATTTATGTATTTACATCACTTTTTTCTAAATTTTTGAATATCCTAACTTCCAAACCATATGCTAGATGCATATGATATAAAAGAAAAATTTGTAGAATGATGAAATATTATAGCTTCTTTATTGAATTTAGATCTTAATTATTAATGCATTTGACAATTTTTCAGTTTGGAAAGCACCCTTTATTCCATTTCTACTATATTTCAATTCAAACTTTTGAAGGACCCATGCTTCCCCTCACAATTTTGAGACCATATGTAAATAAAATAATGAGCTATTTTGGCAGATAGAATTGGAATGCGTGGATATTTAAGGGAAGCCATAGACCACCTGTACATTGGATGCATAGTTTTTTGGATATAGTCTATTCTTCCTTTAGTAGTCCTTTAGAGTTTTATAATCCATACTTTGCTGCTCAATATGGAGTTTCACATGAAGGTTTAGTTAGAGGTTTGGGATGTTTCAAGCTTCGATGAGATCCATATCAAACTTGCATTGATTGCACAATTTGGTAGATAAATTCTATTTAGATGCTCAATTTGATATTTAGACTCTAGCACAGAACCGAGGCTCACAAGCTATAGCCAAATTTCATCAAAAGTACCAAATGAAAAGGTAGAGTTGAATCCAAAGTACAAGCATATTGATATCTAAAAATAGATACAAGTTACAACCAAGACTTGTCATCAAGAGTTTAATCAAAACCTTAGACTTAGACGTGGCAAAAAATCAGCTAGAGATAGCTAGACTAAAGGTTGTTACACAGACTTCTCCTCCTCATTGATGGATCCTTGAATGACCTCAGCTGGATAACATGGAGGATGTGGAATTGTCTTGTTTATAGTGTAAAGATTATAGCCAAGGGAGGGCCCTAAAACAGGCCACTTGGCTTCCAAATTTGACCCTCCATCCAGTATTGCCCTGTTTATTCACCAATAAGAATCAAGAATTTTGCATGATTAATGTTAGATAAAGCTAGAAAACGTTTGCACTCAAGTTTATCTAAATTACTTGACTTACAAAAAATATAGAATTATATCTCAAGAAAAGTTTGTATTCAAGTCTATCTTAAGGTATTTGACTTACAAAAAATGTAGAATTTTGCCTCAAGAACTAGCCCAACTCCTTATGCGATACATGTGACGTATCATTATCTGAAACCAAAATTAGCCAAGGATGATCCTTAGATGATGTAGCTCATTATAAGACATTTTGGAAAGTTTCATCTTGCATGAAAAATGCAAAGTAAACTTACCTAGCACTTTTCAAGAAGTCATTAAAAACTTTGTAGTCATTCTCATCTAGTTGGTACTTGTCTGTTCTTACAATATATGTCAAATTTGCTAATTCAATAATTGTTTCAATGTCCACCATGTTTAAGTCTATCAAATCATAAGTAAACATTTGTGCTCCTTTTGCCCTTTGATGCCATCCAAGCTGAACTTCCAAACCTTGGGGCCTATCTGCTAAATCAAAGCCACACTTATAATCCACGCACCTCCCTCCGACTTTCTTCCTCATCTTTTGAACTCTTCCTAAGTACCATGTACCATGAGTTGCATCCATCTTCGTCGTGATTGTAGCTTTGCCATTTCTTTTCATGTGTTGATTTCCTTATCCTTTTGTGTCATCATGAAAGTATACAGCACAGTCACAACCTATGCCAAATAAATTTCCATTTGATGATTGTGCTTTTGCTTCATGGTTGAAGTAAACACCTTGCTTTACCCTTGTGAGTCTATCTTTTGACAAGGTTGGACATCCATTGAGTTGGCTCACCAATGTTGACTTGAAAATAAACTTTCCGTCCACCTCTACAATGGGGCTAATGTTTTTCTTAGGGGGCATGTTTCTTGTTTCCTTCAAAATGTCATCAATTTCATGTCTAATCTCACTAAGTGCAATAACCTCTTCGCTTTCATTGCTATTCTCGTCCATAGTTTCTTCTTCACCACATGGCTCCACAAAGTCATCATTCTCATCAGCTTCTCCCATTTCAGCATCTAGCTTACACCATGTAGACCCTGCATCCTGAAACCACCATTTCAAGTCTTCAGCCTTGCTAGGTTTCAAATCCAAAGACTCGCATAGTATGTGAGCTTGTTGTAAGCCCTCCTTTAATGCATCAATCATCTTTTCATCAGAACAAATACTCTCATAGTCACCTAGATTTTCTTCAATCATCCCTTCTTGTTTGTTCAAATGTTTCCATATATGCTCTTGCTTTTTATGAGCCCTAGAGAAAGTTAGACCATTTTGAGCACACTCATGCATGGCAATTTTATTCAAGCTACCAATGCTATGTAGAAGATCTCCAAGATCAAATGCTCTTTCTTGCCCAATCATGCCTCCAACTTTACTAAAATAGATTTCAGCAGCATTAGAACCAGTAAGATGTAGTGGACACTTCAGATTAGGATAAAAATCTCAAAACATCTTTATGAGCAATACAACAAAATGACAAGAAAGCATGCAGTCCGTATAAGCCTCCTTACTAATGAAATTTTTCTTCAAGGTGTAGGTTGGATGGTGATGAATCCATAGTCTCCAAATTTTGAAAAAGAAGACTACCTTGGCTGCAAGCACCACACGCTCCTTCAAGATCAAATATGGTGACAAGAAAATATTAATATAATCAGCAACAATCATCAAATAGGCCTCAATCCCCTTCATACTTCTTTCTTTTTTTTGAAGTTTTCTCAAACATTTCTATACTTGTCTACTTGCAATCCTTTGAGTTGCTCCCCAATTTTGTCGATCATTCCTTTGAATATCTCCATCTCGTAGCTTGTGCTCCTCAATTGAAAAAGAATTGTAAACAATAGATACATGATTTAGTGTGATCCAAACACATCCAATTGCTAGTTTTCGAGTAGGACTATCAAGTGGGCTTGTAAGTTTCTTTCCACAATGTACAAAGTCTTGATCATGAAGGCCATACACATTTCCTCCTACAATTTTTGCTCTCAAATTCCATCCACACCAATTGATAGCAAAAGGTTGTTCGCTTTTCTCCAAATAGTCTTCAAGCATCAACTTTCGTCTTCTACTATCTCCATCTGAAGCATGTCCAATTATGGGTCCAACTTTATCTTTCAGGTTATCCAACACGCCTTCTCAAGCATCCACAATGCTCTTCAATTATGCCTCCAACCATGTACAAACAAAACTCCACAGCAGCAAGCCCCCAATAGTAAGCGGCTCATGTGCATAGTTGTAGTGCGCCTCAGTACAACTAAATGACAAACTCCAGGCTCAAATGAATCTTCACACGAATCTCCCACGTCCACAACCACTCCATCAACTCAACTGGTCTGTGTAGTTGGGCATCAATAGCAGCTCCAAGTGCAAGCTAGGTGCCTCAAACCTCTGGCTTCTCCAACAACTCTAGAGGCTCTAGCTTCAACGACATTCAAGCTCAGCCACCAGCTCATGCACTTCGGCCTTGTCACAATGCAAAATTACCGCACTAGTTATCATAAGCAACAGACCAAGGATTATTATGCGATCTGTGTAAACAATCCCTTCTAGAAGCCGCTTGTGGCAAAGAGAGTGGAACCCACGTCCAAAAATTACTACACAGTGTAAAACTTCTGAGAATAAGTAGATGGTTTCAACAGCATTTGGAAAAAGAGCCCTCGATCTTGGGCCAATAAGACGTGACTTGTGCAACAGCTATTGTGCCAGAGTCACAAGCAATCGAAAGCCCACAGCAGTAGAGCAGAAGGAAAGTGGGGGAAAAGCAAATAATCTTCAAACCTAGCTACCACCCTCTCCTCGAAATGAAAATTTAGCAACTGGAAACACAGAAAGCTGCTCAGTTTCTATCTAGATTCATATACGTTAGAAAGACTAAGAACTTGCTGTAATGGCAGCCATACTCCAGCACAACCACCATAAGCGAAAAGGTAAGTAATGGCGCGGCGAGGGCGATGCAAGCTGCTACCCAGAGAGACATAGGTGCAATTTGCCAAAAAGCTCAAATTCATCTCACTGGTGTGCTCCAAGTTGGGTATAATTGGAGGGAGGTGAGTTATGGACAATTCTCTTGAAGCTATAAGGCTCAAGGAGTCACAGTTCATGGAGTCCATACGATTTCTTGGAGTGCAGAATTAAGCCACCCACGAAGGCACGGCTGAGCCGAAAGGAGCAGTAGCATCAGGAGATGGGGAGTCCAAGCAAAAGGTGACAATGGTGAAATCCTAATCAATGTTTTCATTTGATGCAGATCCCGCATGCAAGCGTAGCAGCTTTTCAATAGCTCTGAGACCCCCAAGATCTGTTCTCCCCAGGACTATGTGTCGAGTGACCAAAGTTGCATTGCACAGTGATGGGGTGGAAGGGCTTTGTGGAAGGCGGGGTGGCATTAATAGTGGCGGGGTGTGCGACGCACCCATTGAATCTAATCAAGGTGAGGATGCAGCTACACAGGGAAGGCTTGGCAGGTGAGCAAGAGGCACAACAGCAACCTACAAGTACTACATACTAAGGCAGCAGGCTAGTCGCGCTGAAGCTCGAGTTGAGGGGATCACACATGAAGGAATTGGGAAGCTCGCAGGTTTCCATTTTCTAGGGAAGGGGGGCATAGAACTTAGAAAAACCTTCAACCAATTTCCAAAATACAGATTCCAAACGACTGCTCAATGAAAGTGCCTGGTTTCTATTGAGTGACTTGAGTCTTCAGTCTTTAGTGATGAGTTGTGAGTCGTCAAAACTGCAAACAAGTTGGGGCTTTCTTTGAACTGGAGATTGATGGTGGTGGCACTCAGTGGCAAGTGCTCGAGCTAAGAGCATGATGTGAAAGCAAGAGCAAAGTTTGAGAAAAGAGTGGAGGAGACCTAAAGGATAAGAGATGACAACCACACATCTAACAAGCAATCAACGATGATGATGGAATCTAAGTTGATCTGTTTGATCATGGGTTGTTATGCAAGCCACATGGATTAATTAGTTTAAATTTTATTAATATTATATAAAAATAAGAATATATTATGCCATAGAGTTTTTAACATTTACAACTCATGCAAGAGCAAATTTTTGGGTTGTTTATTTATAGGATGTCTTCATCTTCAATAAGTAGCTCCAGTGAGGATGAATCCCTCCATATCGAGCATTGCGAAATATGGTTGAAGCAAAAAATCAAATGTATGTGTTATCGATGTCAAGGAAACATGTATCATGCACATAGAATTACACTTAATCACATCTCAAAGTATGGAGAATGGGATGCGACCATAAATATGGTAAGTGTTAAAGAGTTAAGGTTGATTGAGATACTTATGGGTGTTCATGTGTTTGAGTTATGATCCCGTTTTAATTTGATATAAGATCCAGTGCCACACCTGCATATGTCGCCCTATGCTCATCATGAGGAGGCGAAGCATCGACGATATGAGGTGGGATCTTTAGGAGGGACCGTTATGGATGCATGGAGTGATGGTGATAGTAGCCCTCCGCCATTACCTCATGAGGCCGTGGAGGAGGAGGTGTTTGATCATATGGTGCAGGATTTATATGTCCATCAGTCTAAAGGGAGGGATGATAGCACGGAGCAGGACGATCTTTTTACCATAGCATCGACTCCACTGTTTGAGGGGTGCACGTTCTCTATTCTACGTGCCTCGCTTGAATTACTAAACTTTTAGACCATCTATGGATGGAGCAATGCAAGTTTGAATGCATTACTCAAGTAAGCTTTAAAGTCTATTTTGCAAACGTGGTGAATTATGCTAGTGGGTCAATTACTCAAATGCTTTTCCTCATTTATGGTCTTCACATGCAAGCTATTGTGTAAAATGCTTCCAAGGGAGAATAAATTACCGATCTCAAGAGATATGGCAAGGCAACATGTGACCTCTCTTGGAGGATTAGATTACAAGCGCATCCATGCATGCGTCATTTATTGTGTTCTGCTTCATGGACCACATAAGGATGCAAGAGAGTGTCCTACTTGTAGAGAGGCAAGATATAGAGTAGATCTCAAAACTTTGGATGTGCCTCATAAGGTTCTGTGACATTTTTCCATAATCCCTCGCATCCAACATATGTTCAAGTGCAAATCCATTACAGAGCTCATGTCATGGCATTCATCCCATCTATCAACCAATGGCAAGTGGAGAACTCCCGCAGACACATGGCTAAGCTTCAAGGAAGAACCTAGGAGCTTGAGACTTGGATTGGGTATGGATGATGTGAACCCATTTGGTCTCAAAAGCACCTCTTACAATGCATGGCTAGTGATATTGGTGAATTATAATCTTCCACCCTCTATGGCTATTAAGAAAGGACATGTTATGTTATCCTCACCTTCTCTTTTCTCTTATCTTTTTGTTTTTCATGAATAACATGCAACCTTTTTCTAGTCAATATGTGAGTACCCCCTTTCAACGATACCCTTATGTATGTAATCAATGTGCAAAACCTAGATTCTAAAAATGCATTCTCTTGAACCCGCATGATACTCTTACATAATAGTGAGTGACCCCAACAAGGCTATTAGAGAGATGTTCTAGCATTGTTGTCAATTCTAGAAACTTTGTACCAGTCGTGAGGAACTCCACACAACATGGAAGAGCCATAGATGACCATTGCCTACTCTAGAATCTCATGGAAAGCCTTATAATGATCATGTGGGAGACAGAAGATTCATAACCATGCAAGAAAACCAACACATGCTATGAAGTTTGCAAAGTTGAAAATCCCAAGAATCTACCCCATAAATTGAGTCAGTGGAGAGAAAGTAACAGGAATCCTACCAAACCATCAACAAACTTTTCCCCAAGAAATCCTCACAGGGGTTGGACACTTAGAAAGCATAGGCTGCATCAACATGAATAACTAGTGATTTTTCATGATGATCAAGTCCTACAAAATGGTCTCCCCAACCTTCATCAACACTGCAAGGTTTTGAGATACTATTGGCTTATGAAAGGCCTTCTTATAAGATCATTTTTATTCATGACCATCTCAACCACAACCTACCAAGTTCTTCTTCCCTTCATATTTTCTTTTTCTCTACTATTTGATATCATATTCTAGTCCTTCCGTTCTTGCTAAACTCATTTCCACTCTTTTGTCTTCACTGAGTAACATGGCAATGACATCATGAATTTTTAAATCATTTGAGTTAACTCTCAAAATGGCAACTATCTGATTTTTACCTTGGTGGAGAGTTAGTTAGAGTATTGCCATGCCATCATCAATTGTGCATCCATACTAAAAGTGTGTAAAGGTTCTTGACTATAAATTGCATGCTATTGAGGTTAGTTGCTAGGGATTCTCCATCTCCCATCTGAAGTGCAAATATCTAGCTTTAGCATAATATTTGAATTTTGGACCCACAAGCAAAAAACAATTTCCAACATGCTCCAATTTTGAGCGACAGTGTTCAAAACATCTACGTGATGGAAGACACCTATGCCAAGAGCTCGACCTATAAGTCCAGGAGACTTTGGATTCTTCAAGTACCATGCTTGCATCTTCTCCAGGACTTGATTGTTTGTTGGCTTCTTCTTTGATCTAGACACAACTCCCACAAACCTTTTGCATGAAAGGAGGCAAATAAAGAGCTACCATGAATTAAGTTTTCAAGGATATGCATCAAATGCATTGCATGGATTAAAAGACTTGTTGGGAGAATAACTTCACTCAGTATAATGTCCTTTTAACACAACATCTCAAGATTCCAATAAAAAAACACCCTTTTGGCATTTATATAGTCAAGAATGTTTCTCCCTTATCGTAATTTGCTTCTTACAATCCTTTGGGCAAAATAGAGAGAACAAAGAACATGTTAGATAAAATGCAAAGGAATAACAAGGAGAAAAAAGAGTTACCATGACCTATGCATGGATAAAGGAACCTGTTGGGAGAAAAAATTCACTCAGTGTGGTATGCACAGTTAGACATCACACCTCAAGATTTCAATAAAACCAGACAATTTTGAGATCCACGAGGACAAGAATGTTCCTCCCCTATTGCTTGTGCAATCCTTTAGGTAATATAGAGATCACAAAGAACAAGTTAGGTAAAATTAAATGGCATATGAAGGATAATATTCTTGATGTTACCATATACTAGCATAGAAAGTATGTTGATGAACATAGGAGTAAAAGGGAATCAAAGGGGGAATGAATATTTGCAAGCTTAAGCCCGGATGTCGTCAATTGAATTTAAAGGGATGAAGAAATGGATTAAATCTCAATGTTGCAGACCCTTCCAAATAACCAAATGGATATTAAACTCATGATGTACTTGATGTGAGCTTGCTAAACAAATAATGGTCACGTGTTCAGATTGGATGATGATGTGATTGTAGTTTTTACTTTCAACCCATAATCCAAAGGAATACTAGAGTTGAAAAAATATCCCTTACAAAATTTAGTAATATGGGAGTATCTACTTAATGCAAAGGGTACTTAATGAAAGAGACCATCTAGCTAATAAAAGATTAATTAAATAAGGAATTCCATATAATCTAAGCATGAGGACATCGTCATTCCCATGTGGAGGTGAGTGTAGCACACCCTTTCAATAAAACCCTTATAAGGAACGCAATCAAAGAAGTCAAGATTTCACATACAATAACAATTTGAAATTTTTAAAGTAAGTTTCTTTATTCCAAAAAGAGTCACTTTCAAATGAAACACCACCGAGAGATGTACCACCCCACCAATCTAGTGCTCTATCTCTACTATTGAAATATTAGAATGTTATTCACATGCGATCTAGATCTCAAAATTTGGAATCAAAAGCTATGTCTTAATTTCTATTCTTTAATAAAAATCTCTTTAATTTTGCCATAAATATCCATGCATGGAGCTTCTTTCAATATCTATGTGTCTGTAGAGGGAACCCTTCCTCTCTAAAAATTTATCATTTTATCAAGTAAAGGTTGGCCACGTTGGGCCATGTCTATCTTGTGTTTTAAGAATATATCCATGAGCCATCTTAAAGATAAGGCTAAGTGTGACAATCACAAAGTGACTACTAACATAAATGACACATTTTATGAAGTAGGTCATGCGTGCCATGCAAATCCTTTATATGGAGAGATAAAATTAATCTATGATTCAAGAAGCTCCAGATTTTCAAACATTATCAAAGTCATATGGTCTAGAGATCAACATAAACTTAATATATTGGGATCAGTATTAGACAAAACCATCTAATCGAACATTTCAAAGTGTGTGACCTTATGTAGGGTTTGTTGCACATTATATGCAAGGAACAGTTAGTAGGAAGATATCAAGAGTACCATCAATGTAGTCATAGCACACATAAACATACAACTATCAACCTACATAAGCCTAAGTTGTAAGATAGAGCATTGAGAGTTTGAAATGATTACGAGCGTAACCTATAAGGTCACACATTACAAATTGATGTTTTGAAGGGACCTTTTGTCTAGCATTAACAGCAACAATAAATAGATGATCCTATAAAACTTTATTTTGAGCTCATGAGAGGAACCTTTCCAACAAGTTTAAGCATCCTAATTGAGGACGTATGCGCATTGTAAGAATCCATAGAGTTTGTAGCATGGGGGTAGGATGCATTCAAATTCCTTCTCCTTATATGGGGGGCTTATAAGTAGAGTTAGCTGGTTCCCACGTAGTTACACGAGAGTGGAGCATTGATATCTAACACCCCCCTCAACGCACACCCGCAAGTGAAATTACTTTTTCGGTCCAATGCCAAGTCGATGAAGATGCCTCTCCAACAAGTCTCTTCCAAGAGCCTTCGTGAAGATTTTTGCAGCATTCTCTATAGTCGGACAGTACACCAAGTTGACCTCTCCATCCATGATGAGCTCGCGTACAAAGTGATATTGAATCTCAATGTGTTTTGTGCGAGCGTGGAACACAAGGTTCTTTGCAATCGCCATGCAACTCTGATTGTCACATGATAACTGTGTAGGCTTGTTCTGCACTGCACCCATGTCCCCTAAAATCCTCCTCAACCAAACTACCTCACAAGAAGCAAAACATGCTGATTTGTACTCAACCTCAGTAGAAGAAAGAGCAACTATGGGTTGCTTCTTACTGACCCATGACAGAGCTCCAGATCCAAGTGAGAAATAGTAACTTGTCCCTTATCTCCAACTGTCCACGTCTCCTGCCCAATCCAAGTCATAGAATCCGATCAAGATGTTGCCCTTGGTATAGGTGATGCCATAATCAAGTGTGCCTTTGATGTATTTCAGCACTCGCATCCCTGCCCTCCAATGGTTCTCTCGGTGCTTATTGGAAAACCTTCTTGGTACACTAGTCACAAAGTTGATGTCTGGCCGTGTGTTGCACAAGTAAATCAAATTGCCCACAAGCCTTCTGTACTTCACTTCGCCCACCAATGATGATGAATCCTCATTTGAGAGCTTCACGTCAACCTCCATAGGGGTGCCAACTGTCTTGCACTCAGCCATGCCAAATGCCTTTAGTATCTCTCCACCATACTTCAGTTGTGAAATGAAGATCTGTTTTGGCTCTTGCCAAACTTCAATCCCCAAATAGAAATGCATCAGTCCGAGGTCTGTGAATTCAAACTCTCTTCCTAGCAAATGCTTTGTCTACGAGATCTTTTCTTCATGGTTCCCTGTTATGACAAGGTCGTCCACATAAAGGACCATGATCATACACCTACCTCCTTCTTTGAAGATATACAAATTTGCATCAGATGGGCTCCTCCTAAACCCATTTTGTAGAAAGTAGGCATCAATCCACTCGTACCATGCTCGTGGGGCTTGTTTCAGCCCGTGAAGTATCTTCTTCAGTTTACAGACTTTACCTTTTGAACCGAGGATCACAAAACTTGGTGGTTGTTCCACATATAGCTCCTCCTTGAGATCTCCATTCAGAAAAGGCAGATTTTACATCCATTTGAAACACGAGCCAACTTCCTTAGGCTGCTAAAGCTAAAACACTGCGAATTGTGGTTAGTCGAGCTATGGGAGAAAAAGTATCCTGATAATCAAAACCATGTACTTGTGCGAATCCTTTTGCCAGGACCCGAGCCTTATACTTATCCAACATGGTGTCGGACTTGTACTTGGTCTTGTACACTCACTTGGTGCTGATTACCTTGCATTTTGGTGGTCGATCCACAGGGTCCCAAGTGTTGTTCTTCATTATGGAGCCATACTCTGACTGCATAGCCTCCATCCACCTATCATCACCCTATGCCTCTTCAAGACACTTGGGTTCATCAGCACGGATCACCTCTATCATCAAAGCATAGTTGACCAAGTGTTCCTATGCCCTTCTGTGCTCCTTTAATCTCTTGGACCGGTGGTGTTCGGATGGTTCTTCAATGGCTGAAGGTTCTCTACCATCCAAAAGCTACTTTACCCACTTCCAGAATGGCCGTTGCGGTTGTGGTTCTGCAGGCCCTTCTTCCTCTTCTTTATCTTGAATCCTCCCAAGCACCATCAGGGGAGTTCGGTTTGCTGTTGGTGGTTGTACTAGATGGATATCCTGGTCCTGGTTGTCTGGGAAGGAAGCATCCTCCTTTAATTTAAGCAGCTGTTCTGAGAAGACCACATCGTGACTTACTATTAGCTTCTTCATAACAAGGTTATACAGACGGTAACCCTTCGCCTCTTCACTGTAGCCGAAGAAAATACACTTCCAGCTTTTCGGTTCCCATTTGGTCCTGTTAGCATCAGGGACATGCACAAAACAATCACATCCAAAAACTCTGAAATGTGTAGCTGAAGGTTTCTTACCAGAAAAGGCCTGCAGTGGAGTCATCCCATTCACAGCCTTCATGTAGCTACGATTCATAATGTAAACTGTCGTGTTACATGCTTTAGCCCAGAAAGTCTTTGGCAAATCTTTCCCTTTCATCATACTCCTGCCCATTTCATAGATGATGCACATTTTTCGTTCTACTACTCCATTTTGCTGTGATGTATGTGGTGGGGGTTTTGGCCTCTTGATCCCGTGACTTTTGCAGTAACTTTCGAATTCACTTGATGTGAACTCACTACCTCTGTCTGATCTCAACTTCTTCACCTTCCTCCCCATTTTTTTCTCGACCATTACATGCCATTCTTTGAACTTACTAAAAGCCTCCTCCTTAGTCTTGAGGAAGTATATCCATATCCTTCTACTGTAGTCATCAATTAGCATCATGAAGTAGTAGGAACCACTCAAAGCTTCCATCTCCATCTTTCTGCAGAGGTCCATGTGAACAAGCTCTAGAGGAGCCTTTGCCCTGCTAGCCTCTTTAGGAAAGGGCTGCTGATGTTGCTTTCCCATCATGCAAGCTTGACATACATCAGGCAGATCTATAATTTCTGCTAGGTCTACAATCATTCCACTTTTATGCATCTCCTTTCAAGAACTAAGGTTTAGATGACCAAACCTCTCATGCCACAGCTTAGTGTTCTTCACATCGGCTCGAGCACTGAAAGCTGAGAGTTCGTAGATGTTGTTGTGCCATGTACCTTTACGAATGACCTTTCCTTGAAGATCCAAAATCTATGCACCATTCTTATCGAATTGAACTTTGAGGTCCCGATCCGTGATCACAGAAATAGACAAGTTGCTCTTGATATCTAGCACATAAAGAACATCAAACAACTGTTTTATAACTCCATCTGACTTGAGAGCAATCGTACCTTTTCCTTTTGCTAGACATTTTGCATCATTGCCGATTGCTACCAGGATGTCATTCCCTACCGAATGTAGAGAGGTATACCAATCCTTCCAACCGGTCATGTGGCCGGATGCACCACTGTCAATAATCCAAGGTTCATCCGCAGGTACATGAACTGCCTCCATGCAAATCTCCTCAATTTCTATGAACAGCTCTATTGGTACTGTCTGTGCGCTATTGTTGGACTCTTTCTTTACTCCATTCTTCTCATTTGCAATCTTCTTCCGGCACTCATTGTGTTTGTGCCCTGCCTTGTTGCAATAGAAAAAAGAGAGAAAAAGAGAGAAAGAAATAGAGGAGAAAAGAGAGGAAAATAAAGGGAAAGAGAGGAGAAAAAAAGAGAGGAAAAGAGAGGAGAAAAAGAGAGAAAAAGTGGGGATAAAAGAGAGGAGAAAGGAGAGGAAAAGAGAGGAGAAAAACAGAGAAAAAGTGGGGATAAAAGAGAGAAAAAGAGAGAAGGAAAGAGAGGAGAAAAGAGAGGAAAATAGAGGAAAATAGAGGAGAAAAAAAGAGACAAAAAGAGAGGAGATAAGAGAGGAAAATTACCATGAAAAGAGAAGGAAAGAGAGGATAAAAGAGAGAAGGAAAAAGAGAGAAAAGTTGAGAATAAAAGAGAGAAAAAGAGAGAAGGAAAAAGAGGAGAAAGGAGAGGAAAAGAGAGGAGAAAAAGAGAGAAAAAGAGAGGAGATAAGAGAGGAAAATTACCACGAAAGAAGGAAAGAGAGAATAAAAGAGAGAAGGAAAAAGAGAGAAGGATTCAAAAGAGATGAAAAGAGAGGAGGGAAAGAGAGAAAAAGAGAGAAGGAAAGAGATGAGAAAAGAGACGAAAAGAGAAGGAAAGAGACAAGATAAGAGAGAAAAAGGGAGACGAAAAGAGAAGGAAAGACAGGATAAAAGAGAGGAAAATAGAGAATGCAATTCCTTTCTTCAATCACGCTTTCCCTCTCCATCATTCATGCAATCCCTTTCTTGAATCATGCAATCTCTTTCTTCATTCATGCAATACCTTTTTTCATTCATGCAATCACTTATTTCCATCAGTCAATATGCAATCCTTTTCTTGGAAGTGGAAGGGGAAGGGGAAGGGAAGGAAAAATGAAGAACATCTAAGACTATCGGAGGGCATCTATATCCACGTCTAACAGCGTATCTTTAGGCACAGCTATCTGTTTTCAAAGACAAATGCGTCTATATAAGATGCGCTTCGACAGACTTACTTTTTTTAGAACTTGAAAAGAACATACACCCGACACAAAAAAACAACACTAGTACCAAAAACATTCATTCCCTGCATACGACAAAGGATGAATCCAAAGAGAGCAACTTTGAAAGAAGATCAAATGTCAAGAGACTTACCTTGGATAGAGGTATGGAAGCTTCTTGTTTTTCTTCAAAGCTACTTCTCTTTCTTCTCTTCCTTGCTCACCCTCTTCTTCTCTTTCTTCTGTTCCTTATTCACCCTCTTCTCTTGTGTGCTTGGGGATGATTGTGTAAGCCTAGAGATGAGTGTGGGTGCTTGGAGATAAGTTTGGATGCCCGGAGCTGTGTCTGTTAATAGAAAGCAAGCCATGCGACATTAAAAGTATGTGAAAAAAAGAAAGCGCGCTATCGAAAATCAGCTCACATTGTGTGCATCTAAAAGTGCATCTAAAAGGGTGTTTAAATGCGCATCCAAATGTGCATCTATCAATGCATCTATAGTACCTTTTAGACGTGCACCATAGTACAAACGTGCTTTTAGACATGCCACAGAGTTTTTAACATTTACAACTCATGCAAGAGCAAATTTTTGGGTTGTTTATTTATAGGATGTCTTCATCTTCAATAAGTAGCTCCAGTGAGGATGAATCCCTCCGTATTGAGCATTGCGAAATATGGTTGAAGCAAAAAATCAAATCATTAGGAAAAAAGGGAGCTCATTTTGGGGCCCTGTAAGAAATTCACTATTTTCTCTTTTCTCTCTCTACAAAAGCAAGAAAATATGGATACTTGCGTGAGAAATGTCAGTGTAAAAAGGAATAAATATATTCTTTTACATGCTTTAGATTCAATGTTCATATAAGAGCAAACTTTTCTGTGCAGAATTTGGTGATTCTGACACCGCAGACGCGTCCGGAACGGCCCAAAACCCCAAAAATGGTACTGGAAATGCTGGAATCGGACATCCGGAGGCCCGGAAACGGTCAAAAAAGGCCGAAAAGTGAGAGTTGCAGCCAAAAAAGGCCGAAAAGTGAGATTTGCAGCAAAACGCGATCAAGGCTGCAACTCTCACTTTTCGGCCTTTTTTGACCGTTTCCGGGTCTCCGGATGTCCGATTCCAGCATTTCCAGTGTCGTTTTTAGGGTTTTGGGATGCTCCAGATGCGTATGCGGTGTCAGAAACACCAAATTCTGCACAAAAAATAAATTTTTAAAAGATTCAAATTAGATCACCTCATTAATGTGACATGCTTCTACGAACATATAGTACTATTTCTTTTTCTTATTTTCATCTTCTTTTGTTGAATTTTCAATGTTACATTGGCCCACTCCTGATTGGTTGAGAGCCTATTTTCTCTCTCTTCTAAAAGGCCCCAAAATGAGCTCCCTTTTTTCCTAATGGTATGTGTGATCGATGTCAAGGAAACATGTATCATGCACACAGAATTACACTCAATCACGTCTCAAAGTATGGAGAATGGGATGCGACTGTAAATATGGTAAGTATTAAAGAGTTAAGGTTGATTGAGATACTTATGGGTGTTCATGTGTTTGAGTTATGATCCCATTTTAATTTGATATAAGATCCAGTGCCACACTGCATATGTTGCCCTATGCTCGTCGTGAGGAGACGAAGCATCGATGATATGAGGTGGGATCTTTAGGAGGGACTGTTACGGATGCATGGAGTGATGGTGATAGTAGCCCTCCGCCATTACCTCATGAGGCTGTGGAGGAGGAGGTGTTTGATCATATGGTGCAGGATTTATATGTCCATCAGTCTAAAGGGAGGGATGATAGCACAGAGCATGACGATCTTTTTACCATAGCATCAACTCCACTGTTTGAGGGGTGCACATTCTCTATTCTACATGCCTCGCTTGAATTACTAAACTTGCAGACCATCTATGGATGGAGCAATGCAAGTTTAAATACATTACTCAAGTAAGCTTTAAAGTCTATTTTGCAAACATGGTGAATTATGCTACTGGGTCAATTACTCCAATGCTTTTCCTCATTTATGGTCTTCACATGCAAGCTATTGTGTAAAATGCTTCCAAGGGAGAATAAATTACCGATCTCAAGAGATATGGCAAGGCAACATGTAACCTCTCTTGGAGGATTAGATTACAAGCGCATCCATGCATGCGTCATTGATTGTGTTTTGCTTCATGGACCACATAAGGATCCAAGAGAGTGTCCTACTTGTAGAGAGGCAAGATATAGAGTAGATCTCAAAACTTTGGATGTGCCTCATAAGGTTCTGCGACATTTTTCCATAATCCCTCGCATCCAACATATGTTCAAGTGCAAATCAATTATAGAGCTCATGTCATGGCATTCCTCCCATTTATCAACCAATGGCAAGTGGAGAACTCCCGTAGACACTCCTGCATGGAAGCATATTAAAGACACATGGCTAAGCTTCAAGGAAGAACCTAGAAGCTTGAGACTTGGATTGGGTATGGACGATGTGAACCCATTTGGTCTCAAAAGCACCTCTTACAATGTATGGCTAGTGATATTGGTGAATTATAATCTTCCACCCTCTACGGCTATTACGAAAGGACATGTTATGTTATCCTCACCTTCTCTTATCTCTTATCTTTTTTTTTTTCATGAATAACATGCAACCTTTTTCTAGTCAATATGTGAGTATCCCCTTTCAATGATACCCTTATGTATGTAATCAATGTGCAAAACCTAGATTCTAAAAATGCATTCTCTTGAACCCACATGATACTCTTACATATTAGTGAGTGACCCCAACAAGGCTATTAGAGAGATGTTCTAGCATTTTTGTCAATTCTAGAAACTTTGTACCAGTCGTGAGGAACTCCACACAACATGGAAGAGCCATATATGACCATTGCCTACTCTAGAATCTCATGGAAAGCCTTATAATGATCATGTGGGAGACAGAAGATTCATAACCATGCAGGAGAACCAACACATGCTATGAAGTTTGTAAAGCTGAAAATCCCAAGAATCTACCCCATAAATTGAGTCAGTGGAAAGAAAGTAACAGGAATCCTACAAAACCATCAACACACTTTTCCCCAAGAAATCCTCATAGGGGTTGGACACTTAGAAAGCATAGGCTGCATCAACATGAATAACTAGTGATTTTTTATGATGATCAAGTCCTACAAAATGGTCTCCCCAACCTTCATCAACACTGCAAGGTTTTGAGATACTATTGGCTTATCAAAGGCCTTCTTATAAGATCATTTTTATTCATGACCATCTCAACCACAACCTGCCAAGTTCTTCTTCCCTTCATATTTTCTTTTTCTCTACTATTTGATATCATATTCTAGTCCTTCCGTTCTTGCTAAACTCATTTCCACTCTTTTGTCTTCACTGAGTAACATGGCAATGACATCATGAATTTTTAAATCATTTGAGTTAACTCTCAAAATGGTAAATATCTGATTTTTACCTTGGTGGAGAGTTAGTTAGAGTATTGCCTTGCCATCATCAATTGTGCATCCATACTAAAAGTGTGTAAAGTTGCTTGACTATAAATTGCATGCTATTGAAGTTAGTTGCTAGGGATTCTCCATCTCCCATCTGAAGTGCAAATATCGAGCTTTAGTATAATATTTGAATTTTGGACCCACAAGCAGAAAACAATTTCCAACATGCTCCAATTTTGAGTGACAGTGTTCAAAACATCTACGTGACGGAATACACCTATGCCAAGAGCTCGACCTATAAGTCCAGGAGACTTTGGATTCTTCAAGTACCATGCCTGCATCTTCTCCAGGACTTGAATGTTTGTTGGCTTCTTCTTTGATCTAGACACAACTCCCACAAACCTTTTGCATGAAAGGAGGCAAATAAAGAGCTACCATGGATTAAGTTTTCAAGGATATGCATCAAATGCATTGCATGGATTAAAAAACTTGTTGGGAGAATAACTTCACTCAGTATAGTGTCCTTTTAACACAACATCTCAAGATTCCAATTAAAAAACACCCTTTTGGCATTTACACAGTCAAAAATGTTTCTCCCTTATCGTAATTTGCTTCTTACGATCCATTGGGAAAAATAGAGAGAACAAAGAACATGTTAGATAAAATGCAAAGGAATAAAAAGGAGAAAAAAGAGTTACCATGATCTATGCATGGATAAAGGAACCTGTTGGGAGAAAAACTTCACTCAGTGTGGTATGCACACTTAGACATGACACCTCAAGATTCCAATAAAACCAGACAATTTTGAGATCCATAAGGACAAGAATGTTCCTCCCCTATTGCTTGTGCGATCCTTTAGGTAATATAGAGATCACAAAGAACAAGTTAGGTAAAATTAAATGGCATATGAAGGATCATATTCATGATGTTACCATATACTAGCATAGAAAGTAAGTTGATGAACATAGGAGTAAAAGGGAATCAAAGGGGGAATGAATATTTGCAAGCTCAAGGCCCAGATGTCGTCAATTGAATTTAAAGGGATGAAGAAATGGATTAAATCTCAATGTTGCGGACCCTTCCAAATAACCAAATGGATATTAAACTCATGATGTACTTGATGTGAGCTTGCTAAACAAATAATGGTCACGTGTTTAGATCGGATGATGATGTGATTGTAGTTTTTACTTTCAACCCATAATCCAAAGGAATACTAGAGTTGAAAAAATATCCCTTACAAAATTTAGTAATATGGGAGTATCTACTTAATGCAAAGGGTACTTAATGAAAGAGACCATCTAGCTAATAAAAGATTAATTAAATAAGGAATTCCATATAATCTAAGCATGAGGACATCGTCATTCCCATGTGGAGGTGAGTGTAGCACACCCTTTCAATAAAACCCTTATAAGGAACCCAATCAAAGAAGTCAAGATTTCACATACAATAACAATTTGAAAATTTTAAAGTAAGTTTCTTTATTCCAAAAAGAGTCACTTTCAAATGAAACACCACCGAGAGATGTACCACCCCACCAATCTAGTGCTCTATCTCTACTACTGAAATATTAGAATGTTATTCACATGCGATCTAGATCTCAAAATTTGGAATCAAAAGCTATGTCTTAATTTCTATTCTTTAATCAAAATCTCTTTAATTTTGCCATAAATATCCATGCACGGAGCTTCTTTCAATATCTATGTGTGTGTAGAGGGAACCCTTCCTCTCTAAAAATTTGTCATTTTATCAAGTAAATGTTGGCCACTTTGGGCCATGTCTATCTTGTCTTTTAAGAATATATTATTGAGCCATCTTAAAGATAAGGCTAAGTGTGACAATCACAAAGTGACTACTGGGTCATGAGTGCCATGCAAATCCTTTATATGGAGAGATAAAATTAATCTATGATTCAAGAAGCTCTAGATTTTCAAACATTATCAAAGTCATATGGTCTAGAGATCAACATAAACTTATATATTGGGATCAGTATTAGACAAAACCATCCAATCGAACATTTCAAAGTGTGTGACCTTGTGTAGGGCTTGTTGGACACTATATGCAAGGAATAGTTAGTAGGAAGATATCAAGAGTACCATCAATGTGCTAACACACAACTATCAACCTACATAAGCCTAAGTTGTAAGATAGAGCATTGAGAGTTTGAAATGATTACGAGGGTAACCTAGAAGTTCACACACTACAAATTGATGTTTTGAAGCGATCTTTTGTCCAGCATTAACAGCAACAATAAATAGATGATCCTATAAAACTTTATTTTGAGCTCATGAGAGGAACCTTTCCAACAAGTTTAAGCATGCTAATTGAGGACGTATGCGCATTGCAAGAATCCATAGTGCTTGTAGCATGGGGGTAGGATGCATTGTGTCCTTGAGCATTTTGGGAGGGGCTTTATTGAGAGGACAAAGGGCTAGATAGAAACAAGGAGAGAGGGGCTAAGGAGAAAGCATGAAAAGGAGCTAGGCCTAGCCATGAGAGGAAATAAATTTCAATTTCCTAAGAAAGGTAATCATTTAGTTTTGTACATCACTTCTTAAAGCGCCCAAGTTGGAAACCTCGGTTTGGAAAGTCACTCCTCATGGCTCTATAATTTCAAAGGCATCAAACTTTAACCATGGGCTTCTCCCCCCATATGAAGCATAATAGGCTTTCTACTAGTACCTTCAATATTAGCCACATTTTCATCTCATTGTGTGTATCAAATTTTCCTAAGATGTTTTGGCCTTGAACATTAATGCTCCATGGTTATCACGTGATACATTAGTGTACTTTATTGTGCGACCTTCATGATAGCAAAGATTTAAGTATGAAAAAAGCGAAGTGCGGACTTTTATAAAAGTGCGTTTCCCATATTCTCAGATTTTGGCATGGGTCGGGTGTTGGGCGGACCAAGTCGGGGTTGGAGGCAACCTTTACCGCCTATAAATACAAGAAGGAGGAGCTTTATCCTGCAAGCTTCTAAACCGCTGCCTATCATTCACCAATCGTGGACAATCATGAACACTCTCACAAGCGCATGGTGTTTCTTATTGCTCGTCCTCCATGTTGGTGAGTTATTAGTGCATAAGCAATTCTGTTATGGCTCCTTTTGCTGCTTGCTTGATGAGGCGTTTGCTTTAAGTTTGCTGACGTTGAATGTCACAGCTGCAGTTGTTGCGATGGTCTCAGTGACCACTTTGAATGCGGTCAACAACGTCGGCTCAACACTGTGTGTCAAATACTGGGTACCGAACGAGGAGATCGGGGCAGTGTTCCCCAAAAATATTTTTGGTTGTGTAATGAGAAACCTAATATCTCAAAACTTACAAGTCTTTGAATCAACCTAGCAATCACAAACCTGAGATATTATGATTCAACCTTGTGAAAAGGGAAAGTTGAGCACTTCAGCACATTTGAATTTTATCTTGTGCCATCATGGCCTTAGAAAACTTTCAGCCATACTTCCAAAAATTTAACAAATCTTACTCTAAATGATTTTATAATCAACAAGGGAACATCGCTAATACATTCATGAAAATATAATGGTACTACATTCATGACAAGATGTGGATATATCTTCATGAAAAGGCTAGAAACAACTTCAAGGAGTCATGATACATTATCATTTCACTCACTAAAAAAGCAAGAAACAGCTCAAGGAGTCATGATACATTATCATTCTAATTCATTGTATGCATGTCTGCACGTTTTGGCTGCATTCTGCCATAATTGTATAGCCGGCACAAAATCAAACTCTGCTAGAGGTGGTCCTTCGATTGAAATCCACATAAGTGAATGCAAGTTCTTGGTTTCCAATCTATTTCTCAGCTTTTCTTGATGATGTTCTGAATACTCAAGCCCCTTTCACAAATACCTGTGCTGCTGCACTGCAACAAGGCAATTTCTGCAACTCGAAGAAGCATAGGATACTTACTTATCACGGAGCACTTCATTTCTACTAATAAAGCACCATGCATCTTTCAACACTTTTCCTCTCCAATCTGATGCTGCTTGTATCTTAAAAATATGAAATTCCCTCTTCAATGCTCTACCATCAATCAAGCATCCTACATGTGTACCATCCACTAACATTGCATCCTTTCCAAACTGCTGTGCCAACACTCCCAGCTCATCTCCTCCATAACTTTTAAGCTCTTGAGTTGAAGGAAACGTGGAAGGTGCAAGGATTTTAAAGCTCTCCAACACATGATTTTCAGAAAACCTAGATCGCAAGTTTCTTTTCACTTCATTACAAAAAGCACTTTGAAACTCAAGCTTCTGCAAGATCACTACCAATAACACATCTATCAATTCTTATCCCATAGTACATGTCCCCTTTTAAAGCCCTACGCATGGAATATAGCCATCCATCTTGGCCACCAAACTCAGGAATTGAAGGAAATCCATAACCATCATGCCCTTGCATATTGATGTTGATGTCTTGAGGCCCCATAAATTCCATATCTAGCATAGTGATGGTGGAAGCCACTAAACTAGGAATAGCTGTAACATCCACATAATACTTCTGAAAGGCATATGACAAGCTTGCAAGATGATCCATCACGTCACCCAAAAAATGCAACATGTACATGATCTTAAAGTTTGCAACCAATTTAAACACTCTTGTATTCTCCTCTTGTAAGCATACCTAAAGCGACTCATACATTTCACAAATCTTGGAAATGACCTTAAATCTACTCAACCATCTCATCTTGTGTATCTTTTCCATCCTCAAGCTTGGACAATCAAGTTTGCACGTACGTGTTGCATGTATGCATGCATACCCATATGGGATGCATACACATGAGCTCCAAGTTGTACAATGTTTCCAAAACCTGCAAATGATGTCCGTTGCTGGGCAGCCACTCGAGAGGCTTAGGCTCATTCCTTTTCCTGTCTGCCATTGTTGGGGCTAAGCACATAACTGATAGGGATGACAGTTCTTTCTTTGAGGATAGCCTTTTTCTTGCCAGCCTTCATCGCTACTACTGATGCAATACCAAGATTAAGGCTATCATTGTGAGGTGATCAGAAGTTGGAAATCTGCAATCCTCCTTTCAGAATGCGAATGATGGTTTCGCAAGCATTTCAAAGCTGCAATCAGAGCAAAAATTGCAAGCAGTCAAAAATGTCAGAATGCCAAAGATGACAAGCACGTTTTGAGCTTGTTCAATTTCGATGCTATCGATCTCATCAAATATGTCAATGCCCAAACGCAAACATCTCCTGCGCGGATATTCTGGCCCTATCTACTCCTATGGATGCTGTCTTTCTGGTGCATAAGATGCAATCAAAATGCTAGAAGCGAGCTAGATCAACGTATAGGAAAGAACTCTAATTTGCCCAAAGAAACGTATTGATATTTCGTCCCTTGTCAAATTATGAGGATAGATTTCTTCCGAAAGTGGGGCAAGGGGAACTATGAATGCAGACTAGAACAAAAGCTACGGTATACTTTTCCAGCATATTACACAAGTTGGTGAGTTTATTTCTACAAGGAGCTGTGCTCTATTTAAGTTGCATACACTGGCTGCATATAGCAGCCCATGTGGCTTGAGGCAGCCTTTCTTATTGCATGTGGCTTAAGGCAGCGAGCTAGATCAATGCACAACTTTGAAATATTTCGATGTTCTAAAATAGTAGCATTTCTCTTAATTGGAAGAGCCCAACCAGATCTACCTTGTGGCTTTTGGTCATCTTGTCCCTCCCTTGGGAGAGCTCCCTTCTCATGCTCCTACGAGTAAATCCGTTTGGAAACACCTAAGCTTATTATTGTGCTAAGGAGCAGGAATGTTGAAACGGACTTGGAAAATCTGTATGCACGGTTGTGTACTAGATCAAGAGAACTATATCACTGCCACAGATTCAAGACCCTAATCACTCTTTTAATTTTAAAAGCATCTAGCACACACCTATACATGTTGCATTTTTCAAACCATGCTTCATTTTCTCTAAAAGGGGGTTTCTTATGTGTTGTCTTTCATTTGTGCAGTGACAGTTGCTTTGGGGCAGCTCCTTCTTTCTCGTGAAGCTTCAGCCGGAGTTTTAGTCAGGTTCAGGCAAGCTTTTGTACTTATTATGATGTTTTTTTCTCAGTATCAGGTCTATTGTTTTCTTAGGCCATCTTTGCTTCCTTTTTACCTCATATGATTGCAACCTGATTGCTACATTTGTTTTTTTTCGAGAGCTTGTATCTATTCTTTGACCTACATGAACTTTATGCTAAATAATAAATGTAGAATTATTGATTCAACTTTTAGCTGCTTGTTGTTTGACTTGAATTTTGCAAGCATCTAAGTAGTCATTGCACTGCAATATTTTACAGATTTACACCCAACCATGACTCAAAGACAAACAACTCTTTTTGCTTTTCCTAGAATGACCAGATTGATCCCTCTCATGAAAAGAAAGAGTATGAGAAAATCCTTGTCTGATGTAGCATCATCATCTCATGTGACATGTGACTCAGATCTAGAAGAGATACCAGGACTGGGTGAAGAAAATGATGTCTTAAGAATTAAAAATGCTTGTTTGGCTTGGAATAATTCTTGGGCTATTTCTTTTGAATGGGCATTCTTTGACAAAAAGCTTGTGCATATTTTTTGTACAACATGCCAAAAAATGAGAAAATGTTGCAGTGAATTTGGCACTATTGGATCGGTGAATATTCAGCTTAGTGCGATATGATGTCATGCCGCTTCAAAACAGCACAAGTGGGCATCATACTCACAAAACTATGGGAAAAAAGCCCTCCATAAAGGTATCCAACGGCAACTAGGGGATGTTGATGCTGGAATTTTGAATTTATTTCGAGATTCTTATCATGTTGCAAAGGAAGATATGGCATTTCTGAAATTTCCTACAATTTTGGATTTATTGCATATGTGTGGAATTGTATTAGTGCCCCGAGAGTTATATCATAATGAAAAAGCAGCAGCAACATTTGCCACTTATATTAGTGAGTCTGTCTTGCACACAACAATAGAGAGGCTAAACAAATCACCTTTTTTTGGTCTCTTAGTTGATGAGTCTATGGATATTTCAATCATGGAGCATCTCATTGTGTATGCCACTTACATCTACGATCATGAGCCTCGGGTTTCTTTCTTAGGTTTGCTTGAAATACATGATAGGACAGCTAGGGGCTTGGAAACTACAATTATAAAATTCTTTAGAGAATATGGTATAGATGAGATAAAAATGGTCTTTGGGTCTAATGGTGCATCTGTAATGATTGGTTCTACAAATGGATTGGCTGCATTATTGAAGAGAAGGAGTCCTTTCATGACATCGATACAATGTGTGGCACACCAAACTCACTTATGTGTTTCTAACACTTTTAAACAAAATTCTGATGCACAACATGTTGATTGTGTGTTGAATGAAGTTGCTGGAATTTTCAAGAAAAGCTCTAAAAGGTCATCTAGATTGGTAGAGTTGGCTAATCATGGTGAATCTCTTCTTTTGTGATTGAGAGTTTTTTGCATTATAAATTAATCGTTTTGAAAGACCAAAGCGAGCTATATAGCATAGGAAGCTGTTGATCGTGACTAAACTATGGTGGATGGTGGGAGAAGATTGCTCATCTACTACAAGACATCCCCCATCAACTGCGGCCCTTACTGCCTTGAAGAGAAGAGGAGTGAAGGGGCCTTACTGCCTTGAATAGAAGAGGAGTGAAGAGAAGAGGAGCTACAAAAGATGGAGTGAAGAGGAGAGGAAGTTGAAATCTTACCTCAGAGCTGGGGATTGTGTTGTATGCGGAGGCTGAGACACGAGCTGGTACATAGAGGAGGGAGAAGCCAGTGAGCTGGTATGCAAAGGAGGGAAAAGCCAACGAAGGGAGAAGTGAGCACACAAATGAAAGAGGGCAAATCTTGTTGTTAGAGGAAACTAAGCCAAATGTGGCAATGCCTTATAGGTTAGAAGAGAGATAAGGATATCTAGATCCTCCTCCACAAACCATAATTATCCAACTAAAACCCATATATCTAAAGCTATATAAATTAAACATTTTTATATATGAAAAGCATGCACACTTTAAAAACCTCGATTTTATATTCTAGTGGACTAAAAAATAGGCATGTTTTATGTATGAAAAGCCATAAAATTTGGATTCTTAATCTTCCAAGTCAAATACCTATGAAACACTTACAAGAACAATTTCCACAAACCTACAAATAGAAAAAAGTCAAGTGAAACATAAAAGTTTGTAGTTTCATTGTAAGGCTTTGAAAGTTTTTGGGGAACACTGGATCAGGGGCAGGTGCACGGAGCTTCTAGCTCTACAAGGTCTGGAATCAGTGTGGAGTGTGGGAGCCACGCCCATGTGGGAAGGAGCAACCATGTGGGCGATTCAAGGGGGGTGCACTGGACAGCCAGTCGCAGGCTCTGGCAACAATACTACGACATCTCCGTGCAGGCGGGCTTCAACCTGGGCCTCAAGGTCACTCCCACCAATCCTGCTTGTGCAACAGAGGATAGGAAGGTGGTGTTCTATCCTGTCCCTCCGGCTCCACCGACTATGCCATCATCTTCTTGTGATCTTGCAGGCCGAACATTTTGCTCTCCACTAAAGTATTTTTTGTATTCGCTCTTTTGGTTTCTTGTAACTATCTACTGCATAATAGATTCACCGCATCCTTAAGGGGGCATTTTGTGAATAGTTACGTGACTACCTTATTTGCCATCTTTTCGCTTGCAACTTGCACTCGTGAATTTCAAGATCAGTTCCCCATCAAATAATAACGCATGGTAAACTTGTGGATCTAGAAAGTGTTATCCTTGAGGAAAAACTCTCTAAGTGTTTACAACGACATCCATACATCCATGTACATACATATATGTATATGGTAAGGCTTGGCTAATCAAATATCCTTTATATCTAAACAATTGAACTAAATTGGAAAAATTTGTGCAATTAATTCCATACTTCTATCTTTGCATTAATTTTTGTAGTTGTTGTCTTGACTTTACATAATTTTTTGGTAGTTGCTTGTAGATTTTGGAGTTTCGATCACAATCCATACTATTTTATGCTTAGTCATGGAGAAGGAATTTTTTTTGTAAGCATTTTTGGACATGCCAACAAAGTCGATCTTTTTTTTGCAATATCAAACTAGCTCATCTTGTGTAACATTATGCAAATATAGTAACCCTAAATTTATGAAAATGTTGTACATCAATTAAAGGAATCTAATTATAATCAAACAAAGTATTTAAAAAAAATACCACTCTTTGTTGACATTGGAACCAAATTTCGGAAAAGAAAGCTCACAAAGTCAATTCCCCTAAAAATATAGCTAGCCTTGAGTTATGAAAGTGTCATATATTTTAAGGAATTATCTTATGATCAAATATAGGCTCTCAAATACAATTCCCCTAAAAATATAGCTAGCCTCTGTTGATGAAAATGCTATACAGTTGAAGGAATTGTCTTCCTATCGAACACAATAAAGCGTCTCTTTTATCTCTTAAGGAGAGATTTGGGGGAGGACGATTGGGGACTTCTCCATCGTTGGATTTTAATTAGAGAATATGGACCATCAGATCTAAAATGGACCATTGGCAGTTTCAACATCCTTCGCAACTCTTCTTTTATGGCTTGTCACTGTATGTTCCTATTCCCCCTTTGCCAAAACCATCTAATGTTTGGCCTACTAATCCAGAAGATCGCATACGTTGTACCTGAGAAAAAGTAAAAAATCAAAAGATTGTGTATGTCTTGAGAGCTCATCATTGAAAGTGCTTTCAATTCGTTTCATCAAAGAAAATCTGTACTCTCGCATTGATCATTTGACTAATGAGATTTTTGTATCTTGCCTTTCTAAGCATTACAATCATCAACGGTTTGCCCTTTCTCAGCATTATAATCATCAACGATTTTCCATTTTGTGGAATCACCCAACCTCAAGAAAATTGCATGCTTCCTCCTAGCTAGATTATGAAAGTGTTGTATATTTGAAGGAATTATCTTATGATCAAATACAGGATCTCAAATACAATTCCCCAATAAATATAGCTAGCCTAGGTTGATGAAAATACTATACATTTAAAGGAATTGTCTTTCTATCAAACACAACAAAGCGTCTAGGGCCTAGGTGTGGTTATCTTAACTTTCTCTAGACATCAAGCAAGAAAATGTTTTGTCTTAATTTGTGCAGGAAGGAATAACAAATACTTGAAATGGAACTCATTTGAGCTTGAAGGACTCATTGATTTTACAACATTGGATGTGCTCTATTTTGCAATTATCATCTTGTTTATAATGATTAAAAAAGAAGAGCATACATATCATAATTGGGATGATAAAATCTTTTTGACAAATCTTAATTTTGTGTAGCATCATTGCGAGTAATATTACCTAAAAGAGGAGCTACTGTGCAAAACATCTAGGAAGGTTTAGACATAATATCTAGGGTAGTTTAGGGCTATTAATAAGCCCAAAAATAAAAGATTAGGCTGATGCCCAAAGATACTCTCATGCTCAAAGAGCTACAAAACATGGAGCAAAGTATAGTGTAAATGTTTAATGCAAAGTATGCTTTTCATGTACACTCGCTTTTTTAGAAATCGATACAAATGAACTAGGTCTTTAATATGCACATCATATGTCACCTTTACTTTTAATCCCTTTGTTCCAACATAGAAATTATATGCCTTGAAATGTCAATTATAACAGCCTAAAGGAGTCATATAAATTAAATAAATATATATATACATAAATATATACATATATATATATATATATATATAGAGAGAGAGAGAGAGGATGACATAGAGGATTCCTTCAAGAAGTGAAAGAAACTCATGATGTTCCATAGATTATACTCATGAGGATTCCTCCTAAAAGTGAAATACACTCATGATGTTTGATAGATTCACTTAGGTTTAGGGTAGGCTATTATGTTGGGAGGGTTCAAGATGATTGGATGGTTGCTCCATCTCGAGGTCTAGCAGACTTACTAAACGTAGGCATATTAAGGAATCATTACCCTGCGAGTCACCCACTAGAGCTTCTAAAGCTAGGTGAAATGCGTTTCAACACAAACAATATAATGATGGAGCAGTTGTTGAAGCAGCAAGCTCTTGTAACAAATTTGGAGACCTAAAGGCATTGGCTAATAATTTGGCATTTTGGAAGAGGGTATCCAATGCAATGGAAGCTATGAAGCCAATTTCGTTTGCAATAGGTATGTTGGATGTGAAAGGGCCAAGCATGGAAAGTGCTTATATGATGTGGTGGATTGCTGAGAGGGATGTTTTGAAGGAAGATGCCACGCCAGGTGAAGGTGGATATATCATGATTAAACAAACCGCATTGCAAAAGATGGTGCGAAAATGATGGAATCAATCTCATAACTCTTTGCACTATGCTGCCCATATATCAAATCCGCAATGATGGGAATATTGCACAAAGACTGATGTACAGATAATGCAGTTGTGGCATGATCTTCTTGGACATTTCCTTGAGGATAGGATAGAGTATGCCTCTACTGTTAGGGAACTTTCAACTTTTCAAAATAGAGAAGGATTGTTTTCCTTTCCAAGAATCAAAGAATTAATAAAAGATATGCTAGCATGGAGATGGTGGAAAGAGTGTGGAGCATCCACACCTCATTTGCAAGCCTTAGCGATGAAGGTGTTGTTGCAACCATGTTTGGATTATTGTTTGTAAATTGTCATCTTTGGTGAAATGAAAATTATCATAGATTAGCCATCATTGAAATTATAAATCTTCACAAACAATTCAATGCGGTTTACGCTCCCTCTACAAAGTGTTCTCTAGCACTCCAGCCACCATCAGAACCATTTTTTGCATATCAAATAAATTGCATTTTAAAAGGTTTGTAACCTGAAAGAATTGCACTTTTAGTGGCCTGTATTGCATGTTAAAAGAATTGCATTTAAAAGTCTTTCATTTTAAAAGAATTGCATTTTAAATAAATTGCATTTCAGAAGTACTGCATGTTAAAAGAATTGCAATTGCAACATTTATCAGACACAACCAGCCATCACACCAACATCTCTTCTTCTGACTCACTAGAATTTGATTCAAGGTGAGTCCGTATAGGGGCATCATGCAAGGGACCCAAAAGATCTGTGTGTACCCACTTTGGCATATCATCATCGCTCATACCCCTTTCACATCATCCAAAACTCTACCGTTCACATAGTGGTAAACCATCTTTTCCGATCTTTTTGATGTCAAGCGATTTCTTGTGACGGAATGCACAAACTTATAGTTACTCCAGTTGCGTTTGCTAGAGGAGTTACTACAAGGTTGCAACAACACCTTCATCGCTAAGGCTTGCAAATGAGGTGTGGATGCTCCACACTCTTTCCACCATCTCCATGCTGGCATATCTTTTACTAATTCTTGGATTCTTGGATAGGAAAACAATCCTTCTCTATTCTTTTCGTTATAGCATGTGGACCCTCTACACCTTCATCTTTTGTGCTTCACGCATGTTCATAAATAATTTAGAGCTCATCACAGAAACTACACAAGCACACAATATGTCAAATGTAGTACACTATGTATGATATAAAAACTATAACAATCAACATGTAACAAAATGGCATGTACTTTGCTTACCTAACATCGAGCTTCCCACATTAGCAGGTGATGTTGCAAGGATGGGGACAATGGTGGTGTTGGCTGATTGTGGTTGCACTGGCCTTTTGCCCCATCTCTTGGGTTTGTCATTGAAGTCTATAGACACATCTAGCACAAGCTTTGCATATAACATCTTTGCAAAGTAAAGTGGCATGGCCCCAGTATGAGGCTTTTCTGATTTGATCATGCAGTGAATGTAGTATGCATTCTCCCTCATAGCAGGGTGGCGATAATTCTTGATGGGCCACTATGCATGTGTAGCATCGGCGCAATCCCATACCATTGCAATGTCATCATTGAAGACCATTTCGTTGATGTAGTTGTATTTCCAAGCATTCAGATCATGAAAGATGCTTGCATTGGCAATCGCACACACCTCATCTCTTCGCATTGGTAGAAGGGTAGCATCAGCCACCTCCACTATGTGCTTCATGACTTGCTTTCCTCTCACGCTTGGATCCTAAGATGCATATGCACACTACAAGGCACAAGCCATTTTTCGATGAAAATATCGACCTTTTTTACACTTTTTTTTTTTGTACAGATGCAAAGGTTGATATTTATGTCGCTATTAACATCGAAAAAGAACGATCGCTATATAGTGACTTTAGTAAATGTCGCTATATAGTGACATTGATAAGCATGATGCTTAATAGAAACTTAAGAAAAAACATTAGTGGGGCTAAGCAAGGCCACAACAAGCCCTGTTTTGCCCCACTAATGTTTTTTTCAGTAATTACAAAAGACTGTTATTTATTACAAATTTTCCCTTGTGAAAGAGGTGTACAAAATCGCTCAAATGAGTCGAGCGAGAGAAGCATATACATGCTGAAGATATACAACATTGTTTGTTATTACAAAATTACACTTTTGAAAAGGGTGATACAAATTGCTCAAACGAGCCGACATATGGAAGCATATACATGCCGAAGTATATACAAACTACTACTAGTACTATTACTACTACTACTGCTCATCCAAATCATCATCCTCATCCGTGTCATCATAGTGGTCATGCTATCCTAATCCCTAGCCCTTGTCAATGCCATGTAAGCCTAATCCCTCATCATTACCACTCACCTTCACTGATGGGATGTTTGAGCTTACACTCTAAGAGTGAAACCATATTAATTGGAAATTAGATTGGAACTTAAAGAATAAAACAATTTAAAAAGTGAGACTACAAGTAGGAGTAGACTTATACCATTTGAGCAACCACCTCAGCCCAATTGACTGTTCCTCCCATGGCCTCCATCTCAATAAACCACGACTTTATTCCTATGCAGAATGCACATCTGGCCTCTTTGTCTGTGGGAAGGTGACCCATCATAGCTTGCTGTGGGCCCAATTTATGAGAGTTAGATAAAGTGCATGCAATATGTAATAAAACAAATAGAACAATAAATTAAATGAGAAGAAGTAGACTTACCATGGTTGCCTCGAATGCCAACTGTCTGCCTGCACCAAAGTGCAAAGTACTTATAGAGTCCAACCATCTCCTCGCAGCCCTCATCTGACTCATTATCTCTCTAGCCCTAGTGATTTCATAGGAAAAGTCCTCGCGCAGGAAAGGAAGAGTCATGGGAGTGGCAGAGCTAGAGCAAGGGGTGTTACTACGAGCACTTATGGAGCAAGAAGTAATAGAGGGAGTGGGAGATTGACTAGTATTGGGTCTCATGATGAAATGGAGACCTGTAGGGATTGTTGGAGTATGGCATTTAGGCGATTGACTTCATCTTGCAGGTGCTTGTTCTCACTCATCACCTGCTGATATGTAGACATAGCATCATGCACGATGATGCTTAGAAAGGTGAGATCGTCTCGCATAGCACTTTCCGTTATAGCATGTGGACCCTCTACGCCTTCATCTTTTGTGACTCCATGCACGTTCATAAAATATTTAAAGCTCATCACAGAAACTACACAAGTGCACAATATGGCTAATGGACCCAGGGGACTCACTCTTCATTAAAGGGAGACGTCACTTGTGTGCATGGAATTCAAGAAAAACCCCTATTTAAGATCCACGTAGGATGATAAAACACCCCTATTTAAGCTTATAAGATAACACCAAAATTCTATTATGTCCCCCCTTTCCTTAAATCTATGTTCTTTCTCAAGCATTTAGATTACTTTCCCTATGACTATTTAAAACCATACACAAAACCAAACTTGTTCGGACTAGTTACCCAAGGTAGCATATACTATGCCCCCCCTCTTAAATATGGCATCGCCCCCTAACTTAAATTCAATATTGGGAAAAAATAAAAAGGGCCCCCACCTGTAATGTATAAGCTTATGCCTCATTTCAAAAAATCCCCCTATTGTACACTCACGTGATATCATAAGTTTTCTCTTTTAAATCCCCTGAGCTTATAGAGTACACTATGCATGATATAACAACTATAACAATCAACATGTAATCACCTAAAGTGGAGCTTCCCACATTAGCACGTGGTGTTGCAAGGATGGGGACAATGGTGGTGTCAGTTGATTGTGGTTGCACTGGCCTTTTGCCCCATTTCTTGGGTTTGTCATCGAAGTCTATAGGCACATCTAGCACAAGCTTTGCATATAACATCTTTGCAAAGTAAAGTGGCATGGCCCTGCTATGAGGCTTTTCTAATTTGATCATGCAGTGAATGTAGTATGCATTCTCCCTCATAGTGAGGTGGTGATAATTCTTGATGGGCCACCGTGCATGTGCGGCATCGGCGCAATCCCATACCATTGCAATGTCATTGTTGGAGACCATTTCATTGATGTAGTTGTATTTCCAAGCATTCAGATCATGAAAGATGCTTGCATTGGCAATTGCACACACCTCATCTCTTCGCGTTGGTAGGAGGGTAGCATTAGCTACCTCCAATATGTGCTTCGTGTCTTGCTTTCCTCTCACACTTGGATCCTAAGATGCATATGCACACTACAAGGCACAGGCCATTTTTTGATGAAATTATCGACTTTTTTTACACTTTTTTTTTTTGACAGATGCAAAGGTCAGTATTTATGTCACTATTAGCATCGGAAAAGAATGGTCGCTATATAAGCATCGCTATATAGTGACTCTGGTAAGTGTCACTATATAGCGACATTGGTAAGCATGACGCTTAATAGAAACTTAAAAAAAAAACATTAGTGGGGCTAAGCAAGGCCACAACAAGCCTTGTTTTGCCGAACTAATGTTTTTTTTTAGTAATTACAAAAGAATGTTGTTTGTTAGAAAATTTCCCTTGTGAAAGGGGTGATACAAAATCACTCAAATGAGTCGAGTGATAGAAGCATATACATGCCGAAGATATACAACATTATTTGTTATTACAAAATGACCCTTTTGAAAAGGGTGATACAAAATCCCTCAAACGAGCCAACATATAGAAGCATGTACATGCCGAAGTATATAGAAACTACTATTAGTAGTACTACTACTACTGCTGCTGCTGCTCATCCGAATCGTTGTCCTCATCCTCGTCGTCATAGTGGTCGCACTGTCCTGATCCCTGACCCTCGTCAACGTCATGTAAGCCTAATTCCTCATCATTACCACTCACCTCCACTGATGGGATGTTCAAGAGCTTACACTCTAAGAGTGAAACCATATTAATTGGAAATTAGATTGGAACTTAAGGAATAAAACAATTTAAAAAGTGAGACTACAAGTAGGAGTAGACTTATACCATTCGAGCAGCCACCTCAACCCAATCGACTATCCCTTTGATGGCCTCCATCTCAATAAACCACAGCTTTATTCCTATGCGGAATGTGCATCTCGCCTCTTTGTCTATGGGAAGGTGACCCATTGTAGCTTGATGTGGGTCCAATTTATGAGAGTTAGATAAAGTGCATGCAATATGTAATAAAACAAATAGAACAATAAATTAAATGAGAAGAAGCAGACTTACCATCGAACACCAACCGTCTGCCTACATGAAAGTGCAAAGTACCTATAGAGTCCCGCCGTCTCCTTGCAACCCCCCTCTGACTCTCAAACTTTTTGGGCTGGTCCCTGTGCTATTTCTTGAAAAATTTCCAGTCAGCTTTGTCTACCCAGCTGGGTTTAGCCTTCCCCTTTGTTATGGAAGTTTGCAAGGTTGACCTACGATGCTTCAAGACCCCACCCATGCACTCTTGCATGTAATCCTCATTGAACTCCCAATTTGGGAGGTTAGGGTATTTTCTTTTCAATTCATCAATGGATGCCTACTTCTTTCTGCCATCCTGGTACCACCAGTCACTAGCTATGCCTCTCTTGAAGTGGTGGCTCATTAACTGCCTCATGGTGGCCATCACTCCTGAGCCCTTTTTATTTTCTATTATCTCTCCTGCCCTAGTGATTTCATAGAACAGGTCCTTAGGCAAGAAAGGAGGAGTCATGGGAGTGGCAAAGCTAGAGCAAGGGGTGTTACTGCGAGCACTTATGGAGCAAGGAGTAGTAGAGGGAGTGGGAGAGGGCAAGGGACCTGACTGGTATTGGGTCTCATGACCAAGTGGAGACCTGTAGGGATGTGAGTGTGCTGACTCGTCTACATCTCCTGAGTCAGCACAGTAGCCTTGACCCTTCCTACTCTTCCTTTCCTTATGATGGGTATGCCCAGGTGATGACCCCTCAGTCGAAGGGGCTAGAGGGGATGGCTATCGAGTATGAACAGCCATCAGTGTAGGAGAGGGAAGGGCTGAGATCCTCAAGGATAGCAGAGAGAAGAATCTCACTGCCTTGGCATCGCTCATCTATACGACAAACTTGTCAGGACTCCTGACAAAGCCATGGGCTAATAGAAAAAGAGTTCCCCAAGGGGTAGTTGCCGTGTTAGGTCTGAGAGGAGCTAGGCTAGGTCACAAGGGTAGGCCCCTGAGGTGTCGCTTGAGTTGAATCAAAGTCCTCTGGAGAGTATAGATCATGATGTCTCCTGCTAGGAGGGTTTTTATACTTGTCGGATGTGCGACATGATCCCATGTCTAATTTCAGAGGATTGGACAAACGTAGACACAAATACAAAGATTTAAAAAAAAAAACAAGGGTAAGAAGGAGAAAGACAATTAATTACTTAAGTGAATTATGAAATTCAAACTCAAGAAATTATGAAAAGACAATTAATCACTTGTGAAAATTATGAAATGACATCAACGTAGAAAGGATAAATATGAAACGACAATTATTTACTTCACACAATTATGAAGATAGGAAACAAGATAAAAAGATAGGGAAAAAGAGACGAAGCGAGAAAGCATATGCTTATGCTTATGCATGAGCGTATGAGCATATGCTCATTAATAAGCATAAGCATATGAGCATATGCTCATGCATGAGTGAGCATAGGCAACTGCATGTGCTTCTGAAAAGAGGTAAAAGAGGATGAAAGAGAGGAAATAAGAGAGGGGAAAAGAACAGAAAGAAAGAGGGGAAAAGAGAAGGAAAAAAGAGAGCAGAAAATAAGAAAGAGAGGAAAAAAGAGAAAAAGAGAGAAAGCATATGCTTATGCTTATGCATGAGCATATGAGCATATGCACATGCATGAGCATAAGCATAAGCAAATGCATATGCTTACGAAAATAAGAGAAAAGAGGATGAAAGAGAGGAAATAAGAGAGGGGAAAAGAAGAGAAGGAAGAGGAAGGAAGAGGGAAAAAGAGAAGGAAAATAGAGAGGAGAAAAGCATATGAGCATAAGCCAATGCGCATGCATAAGCATAAGCATAGGAAATGCATATGCTTATGAAAAGAAGAGAAAAGAGGATGAAAGAGAGGAAATAAGAGAGGGGAAAAGAAGAGAAAGAAGAGAAAGAAAGAGGCAAAAAGAGAAGGAAAAAAGAGAGGGGAAAAGCAGAAAAGAGAGGAAGAAGAGGAAATAAGACAGGGAGGAAAAGAGGGGGGAAAGAGGGAGGAAAAGAGGAAAAGAGGGGAAGAAGAGGGAATAAGAGAAGAGAGGGGAAGAGAGGTTTCCTATGCCCATCACTGCAGCTAGCACTTAAGGTGCTAGCTACAAGCCAATGCAAATAACGGAAATAAAAAAAGAAAAAAAGAGGAAGCACTTTCTTACCTGAAAAGTCTCGTTCGGTATTTCATGTATTGGGCCTACAAAAGAGAGGAAACATACCATTTTTTAGATAACTAGCTAGAGGAAGGAGGAGTTTAAAGAAGCAACTTCCCAAAGGGATTAGATTGTGGGGACAAGCATAAGCCTACAAACAAGAAGAAAGCATGAAACGAAGGGAAAGAGGAGGAAGAGAAATACCAAAAAGAGAAGAGGTGAGTCTTCTTTCTTTCACCAAATCTCGTTTTTTGTCTTTAACCTCTGAAAATCAAGCATGAAAATTAGCACATATGCTTAGCAATGCAAGGAGAAACATGCTTCAACACCCACAAAATGAAATCTCACAAAAAATGAATCTACATTGCTTAAAGAGACACACCTTCTTGAGAAACTTCCTTTCACACAAGTAGAGAGGGAGAAGGGTCGAGGGAGCACATGTGTTGGGAGAGAGGCTAAGTAGGAGTGAGCAGTGTGGGGAATAGAGAGGAGGAAAGAAAGGTCGCCGAATATAAGGTGGGAGGAGAGATTTTTGCTTTTCCCACAATAGAGTTGTGAAAGACGGTGCCGCATGAGGTTCTAGGTTTTAGCCCCAGGCATCACTATATAGTGACACTGGTCAATCACTATATAGCGATGGAATAAGGGAATGTGTTGCTATATATAGTGACGGTTTAGAGCACTTATTCTAAGGAGAGAAGAAAGGAGCTCACGGATGGCTATTTTTTGGAATATCTTAATGGATTTCCTTGCAACTCATGTTGTGATTTTGGAGCTGTGCAGATGGAAGGGACAAGTGGAAGCTCATCAGATGATGCACCAATGCTCGACAGCATAGAGTGGCTTACAGAGAGGTTGTATTGTTATTGCACTCATTGCAAGCAAAAAGTATGACATCAACACTGTATTATCATGTGCAACTTGTGGATGTATGGGGAGGAGCCCGAACAAGTATCCATCTTTGGTGGTGCACGTGGTGATGGATCATTGGTAAGTCAATGCTATTTGAGTTCATGATTAATATTGCATGCATACATGACACAAAACCTTGAGACAAGGTCTTATATTTACATGAAACCTTGAGACACGATGAGGAGGGTGGCAAGGGTGCACACATACCTTCACACTTTGAGTAGGACTATAGTCTCCCATATGTGCCAGATGATGATGAGGGTATGGTGGACATGATGGATTCTATTTTTAGGGGCACTACATCACATGTACACATCATGTCCGCCGACTCTGAGCTCAATATGCGAGAGTTGCAATCAACACAATTGTACGAGGGTGCTAGGATGTCTAAACTATGGGCTTGTCTCTCAATCTTGAATCTGCAAGCAAAGTATGGGTGGTCGAGTACAAGTGTCTCGGCCTTAATGAGGTTAGCTCCCGCATTAATTTGTCTCATTATTTGGATATTGTTTATTTTGAGAATCATCATGTATGTTTGAGAGTCATCATTATTCGAAGCCTATACTTAGGGGGTGCTCTACTAAGAAACCCTAGGTATCACATGCATTCAAGCAGTATTAAAAAGACCCCTCAATTAAAATTTCCCCCCAATAAAGATACCCCTCTTTACTTAAGAACTAACGGGATTTTTTCTAAAGTTGAATTAAAAAACCCCTTATGTTATTGTAAATTTGTTAAAATTTTTCCAAAAGTTCCATTAAGATACCCGTCCTTTTGAATGGGCATGGTATACTAAAATCTTGTGAGGTGAACCCCCTGAGAGCCTATGTATGTTTGAATTGTGATAGGTTGCTCCAAAAGATGTTGCCTTCACCAAATACCATGCCCGCATCAAGAGATGAAGCGAAGAAGATGCTAACAATGGTGGGTATGGATTATGATACCATCCATGCTTGCTGTAATGATTGTATTCTCTTTCATCATGAGCATGGAGATTTGGCTAGTTGTCCGGAGTGTGAAGAACAATGATATAGAGATGACTTGTAGGGTGAGCAGATCTCAGTAAAGGTCTTGAGACACTTTTTCATCATTGCAAGAATACAACACATGTTTCGATGCAAATCCATAGCAGATTTGATGACTTGGAATGCATCTCATCGATGGTTCACTAATGACACATTGAGGATTCCTGCAGATTGTGCAGCTTGGAAGCACATAGACAATCAGTGGCTAGACTTTGTGAGGGAGCCACACAACTTACATCTTGGGCTCGCCATGGACGGTGTGAACCTTTTCGGGTTACACTCAACATCTTGGTCAACATGGCCCATAGTCTTGGTAAATTACAATATCCCACCATGGCTAACAATAAAGAAGGGACACCTCATGCTTGTGCCAGGGAAGCAAAAGGCAAAAAATTATGGACATTTACATGGCACCTTTGATAGAGGAGTTACTGATCTTATGGAGAGGAGTGCAGGTCTTTGATATTTCCAGAGCTCCTAGACATACTAATCACATTTTGGTCAGGGGAATCTTGATGTGGACCATGCATGACTACCCAGGATATGGAGAGTGCATAGCTATGTGGTAGTGTCTTTACATGTATAATATAGGATTATGCTTTTATGTGACGCTCCAATTTTGTATATGAAATATTTTGGAATATATATCACAAATAGTGTTCAAAAAGGATGGTTTTGATGTTTTGAAGGTTTTGAGAAAGTTTGGTGTTGGTTGAAAAATTTTGATTTTTGTCCATTATGGTGTCGGCTAGATTTTGCAGCTTGATTTTGAGTTGGTTAGAGAAATAATTTGAAGAAATTCTGTATGAGAGAGTTTTAGATCTTGTTGAGTACAAAAACTTTGTCCCAGTGAAAAATTTGTGGTTCACTCATTTGCATGCTTGTATGGAGGTCAGAAGTTGCTAACAAAGTGGTTTTGAGCTAAAAGTGCATCTAGATTTTCATGTCAAGAGTTGCAGGCACTAGACGGAGGTCAAGATGGAAGAGTTAGCCATGAAAGGTCAAATGGAAAGGAAAAGAAGAGGGTCCAATCTTCGAGATGAGCTATTGAGCTTGTCCATTAGATCTACGAGGCAGACGTGGTGATGCTCCGAACTGGGCCATTTTCATGCGAGAGACATCGAGATTCTGTACGCATTTGCTATCATAAGCGCACGCTAAAAGAAGGTGAAAAGCACACGTATGCTTTTCGAGAAAAGCTATTTTTAGCCGATTTTGGAAGCTTTTGGTTGCTTATTTTGGAGTCATGAAAGGCTATAAAAGAAGAGGAGATTGTGAGAAGGAGCACACACAATCCCAATGCATGCATATCGAGGTTGAGCAAAAGAGAAGAGAAGGCATGCATCTCAAGGTTGCACGAGCGAAGAGAAGGCACGCATATCGAGGTGCTATGAAAGTGATAATCCAACGCATGCAAATCGAGGCAGCACAAAGAAGAAGATAAGATCAAGATATTTCGAGAGTGAGAGTGAGAGTGAGAGTGTGAATGAGATTTGATCTTTTGATCATCTAATTTGAACATCTTCATACGAGTGAGAGTGAGAGTGAGAGTGAGATAGCTCGGGGGTGGATGGGTGGTATCGAGCTCCTTCATGGAGTGATTCCTCTCCAAAATTATTATAAAGACTCATCAGTTTGATTCATACTGGAATCTCTCTTCTTGTTCATTCATGATTATTATCTTACTATAATTTTGATCGGTATTGTGAAAAAACGGTGTGTGACATTTTATGACTCTCTTTTGCAGGCATGTCTTATATTAACACATTCATGCACATGTGCAGGACTTGTTACAAGTGGGTACCATGCTTTTCCTATTTATGGACCGAGTTTGAAACTAGTTGCACGATACTCCAGACATATGAGGAAAAATGTTTATGAAGGTCATGTTTGATACCTTCCGCTAGACCATCTTGCATGTGGAGGTGAGATTGTTCCACCACCACCATATTTGAAGGCAACTGACTAGATTCAGGCTTGGATGGTGAATAGAGAGGAGCCTCCTTGTGGTATGAAGACCCTATCCATCTTTCATGACCTTCCTTATTGGGGTTAGTTACAAATCAATCATCTCTTGGATCCCATGCATATCTTCAAGAATGTGGGGGCTACTATTTGGGCACACTTGTTGGTTCCAAAGACTCGAGAGGAGTGCGAGAAGACTTGCACACTATTACATGAGGTTCAGCTCAAGAAAAGAAGCCCCTAGGGATATTCATACTCCTGCAAACAAACCGCTCATTCTATATTTCTCAGTACATCACATGCTATTTTGTAGGTATAACTTCCTACGAGAAAAAACATCATGTGTATGCCCTTAACATGTTAGCATGCTTTCGTTAGCTCAATCTCAACGACCTCATGTTGGATGGACACCGGCCCATCCTCTCTCGGGGGTTTCACCCAAAAAAAATTAGTGTACCATGTGGATTCAAAAGGAGGGGTATTTTAATCCAACTTGTTGAAAAACTTTAATAAAATTACAATAATAGGAGGGTGTTTTTAATTCAATTTTTGAAAAAAGTCAGTTCATAAGTAAAGAGGGGTTTTTAATTCAATTTTTGAAAAAAGTCAATTCATCAAAACATGTGTTGTATTCTTCAATGCTTGTATGGAGGTCAGAAGTTGCTAACAAAGTGGTTTTGAGCTAAAAGTGCATCTAGATTTTCGTGTCAAGAGTTGTAGGCACTAGACAGAGGTCAAGATGGAAGAGTTAGCCATGAAAGGTTTGATGCAAAGGGAAAGAAGAGGGTCCAGTCTTCAAGATGAGCTATTGAGCTTGTCCATTGGATCTATGAGGCAGGTGTGGTGATGCTCCAAACTGGGCCGTTTTCATGCGAGAGACGTCGAGATTCCATACGCGTTTGCTATCATAAGCGCACCCTAAAAGAAGGTCAAAAGCACATGCACGCTTTTTGAGAAAAGCTATTTTTGGCCGATTTTGGAGGCTTTTGGCCGCTTATTTTGGACTCGTGAAAGGCTATAAAAGAAGAGGAGATCGTGAGAAGGAGAACACACAATCCCAATGCACGCATATCGACGCTGAGCGAAAGAGAAGAGAAGGCACGCATCTCGAGGCTGCGCGAGCGAAGAGATCTTACTATAATTTTGATCGTGATTGTGAAAGAACGGTGTGTGACATTTTATGACTCTCTTTCGCATGCATGTCTTATACTAACACATTCAAGCACATGTGTAGGACTTGTTACAAGTGGGTACCATGCTTGTCCTATTTGTGGACCGAGTTTGAAACTAGTTGCACGATACTTCAAACATATGAGGAAAAATGTTTATGAAGGTCATGTTTGATACCTTCCGCTAGACCATCTTGCACATGGAGGTCAGATTGGTCCACCACCACCATATTTGAAGGAAAGTGACTGGATTCAGGCTTGAAGGGTGAATGGAGAGGAGCCTCCTCATGGTATGAAGAGCCTATCCATCTTTCACGACCTTCCTTATTGGGGTTAGTTACAAATCAATCATCTCTTGGATACCATGCATATCTTCAAGAATGTGGGGGCTACTATTTGGGCACACTTGTTGGTTCCAAAGACTCGAGAGGAGTGTGAGAAGACTTGCACGCTATTACATGAGCTTCAGCTCAAGAAAAGAAGTCCCTAGGGATATTCATACTCCTGCAAACAAACCGCTCATTCTATATTTCTCAGTACATCACATGCTATTTTGCAGGTATACCTTCCTATGAGAAAATACATCATGTGTATGCCCTTAACATGTTAGCATGCTATCGTTAGCTCAATCTCAACGACCTCATGTTGGATGGACACCGGCCCATCCTCTCTCGGGGGTTTCACCCAAAAAAATTTAGTGTACCATGTGGATTCAAAAGGAGGGGTATTTTAATCCAACTTGTTGAAAAAATTGAATAGAATTACAATAATAGGAGGGTGTTTTTAATTCAATTTTTGAAAAAAGTCACTTCATAAGTAAAGAGGGGTGTTTTTATTATGGGATGAATTTTAGTAGAGGGTTTTTTTTCATATCCTTTGAAGGCACATGATAGGTAGGGTTTCTTGGTAGTGCACCCCTCGAGCATCCTCTGCTCACAAACTGAGCCAGAAAGCCCAACTTTGAGACCTAATTTGGCTCAGTTACCAAGATACCATCGTGTCTACTACCCAATACACAATAAAGTCCAACAACCTTAAGGTATATGGTGTAAGAAACAATACAATGTCTGTGCTCAACAGATAAGAGGATCTTGTATGTAAGAGAGAAAAGTAGATAGTATGGAGAATCAAAAAATTGATTACTATAAAACTGATACAATAGATGGCACTGCCTCCCAACCGTGCGCTCCTATGAGAGAAGCTTCGATGGTGTGCTGGAAACAGTAGAGGATGGAGGATGGATGCTAAGGAATCAGGGTTGTTGTAGCCAGTGATGAAATGGGCTTCACGGGCTTGCTCTTATATAGACACCAGTCATAGTTGGTTAGACCCAATTGGGTGACCGACCCAGTCTGCCCAAAATGGCCGATTGGGGGTGGGTCCCGAAATAGGCCACCGACCACACGATAGAACTGTGGTGCACAATAGAGCAGCCATCTGGGATCATCTGGGGCTCTAAATGGCGGGCCTGTAGCCCGAGAGTGGGTTGCTCCAAGAAATGCTTCATCTACCCTTAGTGCAGTCAGTCATGGGATGCCTTCCCGCACTTGCATGTAGCCTAGTTGGCAGTGTGCCAACTCTATCTAAAGCTGTCCAGCCATTAGGCCACACATGGCCCCCATCTGGTGTCCAAACTAGGACCTACTAGATAACTAAGCTACTCAAATTCCTTCTCCTCATATGGGGGGCTTACAAGTAGAGTTAGCTAGTTCCCGCGTAGTTACATGAGAGTGGAGCATTGATATCTAACACCCCCCCTGAATGTCCACCCGCAAGTGAAATTACTTTTTCGGTCCAGTGCCAAGTCGATGAAGATGCCTCTCTAGCAAGTCTCTTCCAAGAGCCTTCGTGAAGATTTTCGCAGCATTCTCTATAGTCAGACAGTACAGCAAGTTGACCTCTCCATCCATGATGAGCTCGCATACAAAGTGATATTGAATCTCAATGTATTTTGTGCGAGCGTGGAACACAGGGTTCTTTGCAATCGCCATGCAACTCTGATTGTCACATAATAACTACATAGGCTTGTTCTGCACTGCACCCATTTCCCCTAAAATCCTCCTCAACCAAACTGCCTCACAAGAAGCAAAACATGTTGATTTGTACTCAACCTCGGTAGAAGAAAGAGCAACTATGTGTTGCTTCTTGCTGACCCATGACAGAGCTCTAGATCCAAGTGAAAAATAGTAACATGTCCCTTATCTCCAACTATCCACGTCTCCTGCCCAATTGAAGTCACAGAATCTAGTCAAGTGTGCCATAATCAAGTGTGCCTTTGATGTATTTCATCACTCGCATCCCTGCCCTCCAATGGTTCTTCCCGAGCTTATTGGAAAACCTTCTTGGTACACTAGTCACAAAGCTGATGTCTGGCCATGTGTTGCACAAGTAAATCAAATTGCCCACAAGCCTTCTGTACTTCGCTTCGCCCACCAGTGATGATGAATCCTCATTTGAGAGCTTCACGTCAACCTCCATAGGGGTGCCAATTGTCTTGCACTCAGCCATGCCAAATGCCTTCAGTATCTCTCCACCATACTTCAGTTGTGAAATGAAGATCTATTTTGGCTCTTACCAAACTTCAATCCCCAAATAGAAATGCATCAATCCGAGGTCTGTCAGTTCAAACTCTCTCCCTAGCAAATGCTTTGTCTACGAGATCTTTTCTTCATGGTTCCCTATTATGACAAGGTCGTCCACATAAAGGACCACGATCATACAGCTACCTCCTTCTCTGAAGACATACAAATTTGCATCAGATGGGCTCCTCCTAAACCTGTTTTGTAGAAAGTAGGCATTAATCCACTGGTACCATGCTCATGGGGCTTGTTTCAGCCCGTGAAGTGTCTTCTTCAGTTTACAGACTTTACCTTTTGAACCGAGGATCACAAAACCTGGTGGTTGTTCCACATATACCTCCTCCTTGAGATCTCCATTCAGAAAAGGTGGATTTTACATCCATTTGAAACACGAGCCAACTTCCCTAGGCTGCTAAAGCTAAAACGTTACAAATTGTGGTTAGTCAAGCTATGGGAGAAAAAGTATCTTGATAATCAAAACCATTTACTTGTGCGAATCCTTTTGCCATGACCCGAACCTTATCCAATGTGGTGTCAGACGTGTACTTGGTCTTGTACACTCACTTGGTGCCGATTACCTTGCATTTTGGTGGTCGATCCACAAGGTCCCAAGCAATGTTCTTCATTATGGAGCCATACTCTGACTGCATAGCCTCTATCCACCTATCATCACCTTGTGCCTCTTCAAGACACTTGGGTTCATTAGCATGGATCACCTCTATCATCAAAGCATCAGAGGAGTCATCCCATTCATAGCCTTCATGTAGCTACGATTCATAATGTAAACTGCCTTGTTACATGCTTTAGCCCAGAAAGCCTTTGGCAAATCTTTCCCTTTCATCATACTCCTACCCATTTCACAGATGATGCACATTTTTCATTCTGCTACTCCATTTTGCTGTGATGTATGTGGCGGGGGTTTTTGCCTCTTGATCCCGTGACTTTTGCAGTAACTTTCGAATTCACTTGATGTGAACTCACTACCTCTGTCTGATCTCAACTTCTTCACCTTTCTCCCCATTTCTTTCTCGACCATTACATGCCATTCTTTGAACTTACTAAAAGCCTCATCTTTAGTCTTCAGGAAGCATATCCATATCCTTCTGCTGTAGTCGTCAATTAGCATCATGAAGTAGTAGGAACCACTCAAAGCTTCAATCTCCATCTTTCTGCAGAGGTCCATGTGAACGAGCTCTAGAGGAGCCTTTGCCTTGCTGGCCTCTTTAGGAAAGGGCTACTGATGTTGCTTGCCCATCATGCAAGCTTCACATACATCGGGCAGATCTATAATTTCTAGTAGGTCTGCAATCATTCCACTTTTATGCATCTCCTTTAAAGAACTAAGGTTTAGATGACCAAACCTCTCATTCCACAGCTTAGTGTTCTTCACATCAGCTTGAGCACTGAAAGCTGAGAGTTCATAGATGTTGTTGCGCCATGTACCATTACCAATGACCTTTCCTTGAAGATCCAAAATACATGCACCATTCTTATCGAATTGAACTTTGAGGTCCCGATCTATGATCGCAGAAACAGACAACAGTTGCTCTTGATATCTGGCACATAAAGAACATCAAACAACTGTTTTACAACTCCATCTGACTTGGGAGCAATCGTACCTTTTCCTTTTGCTGGACAATTTGCATCATTGCCGATTGTTACCAGGATGTCATTCCCTACCGGATGTAGAGAGGTATACCAATCCTTCTGACTGGTCATGTGGCACGATGCACCACTGTCAATAATCCAAGGTTCATCCGTAGGTACATGAACTGCCTCTGTGCAAATCTCCTCCATTTCTATGAACAGCTCTACTGGTATTGTCTGCGTGCTATTGTTGGACTCTTTCTTTACTCCATTCTTCTTATCTGCAATCTTCTTCCGGCACTCATTCTGCTTGTGCCCTGCCTTGTTGCAATAGAAAAAAGAGAGAAAAAGAGAGAAGGAAATAGAGGAGAAAAGAGAGGAAAATAAAGGGAAAGAGAGGAGAAAAAAAGAGAGGAAAAGAGAGGAGAAAAAGAGAGAAAAATTGGGGATAAAAGAGAGGAGAAAGGAGAGGAAAAGAGAGGAGAAAAACAGAGAAAAATTGGGGATAAAAGAGAGAAAAAGAGAGAAGGAAAGAGAGGAGAAAAGAGAGGAAAATAGAGGAAAAAAGAGGAGAAAAAAAGAGACAAAAAGAGAGGAGATAAGAGAGGAAAATTACTATGAAAAGAGAAGGAAAGAGAGGATAAAAGAGAGAAGGAAAAAGAGAGAAAAGGTCAGGATAAAAGAGAGAAAAAGAGAGAAGGAAAAAGAGGAGGAAAATTACCATGAAAAGGGAAGGAAAGAGAGGATAAAAGAGAGAAGGAAAAAGAGAGAAGGATTCAAGAGAGAAGAAAAGAGAGGAGGGAAAGATAGAAAAAGAGAGAAGGAAAGAGATGAGAAAAGAGAAGGAAAGAGACGAGATAAGAGAGAAAAAGGGGGACGAAAAGAGAAGGAAAGAGAGGATAAAAGAGAGGAAAATAGAGAATGCAATCCCTTTCTTCAATCATGCTTTCCCTCTCCATCATTCATGCAATCCCTTTCTTGAATCATGCAATCCCTTTTCATCATTCATGCAATACCTTTCTTCATTCATGCAATCACTTATTTCCATCATTCAATATGAAATGCTTTTCTTGGAAGTGGAAGGGGAAAGGGAAGGAAAGGAAAAATGAAGAACATCTAAGACTATCGGAGGGCATGTATATCCATGTCTAACAGTGTGTCTTTAGGCACAGCTATCTATTTCCAAAGACAAATGCATCTATAGACATGCTTTGACAGACTTACTTTTTTTAGAACTTGAAAAGGACATGCACCCAACACAAAAAAACAACACTAGTACCAAAAACATTCATTCCCTGCATATGACAAAGGATGAATCCAAAGAGAGCAACTTCGAAAGAAGATCAACCGTCAAGAGACTTACCTTGGATAGAGGTATGGAAGCTTCTTGTTTTTCTTCAAAGCTACTTCTCTTTCTTCTCTTCCTTGTTCACCCTCTTCTTCTCTTTCTTCTGTTCCTTCTTCACCCTCTTCTCTTGTGTGCTTGGGGATGATTGTGTAAGCCTGGAGATGAGTGTGGGTGCTTGGAGATAAGTGTGGATGCCTGGAGCTGTGTCTGTTAATAGCAAAGCAAGCCATGCGACATTAAAAGGATGTGAAAAAAAGCAAGCACACTATCGAAAATCAGCTCACATTGTGTGCATCTAAAAGTGCATCTAAAAGCACATCTAAAAGGGTGTCTAAATGCGCATCCAAATGTGCATCTATCAACACATCTATAGTACATTTTAGACGTGCACCATAGTACAAACGTGCTTTTAGACATGCCACAGAGTTTTTAACATTTACAACTCATGCAAGAGAAAATTTTTGGGTTGTTTATTTATAGGATGTCTTCATCTTCAATAAGTAGCTCTAGTGAGGATGAATCCCTCCGTATCGAGCATTGCGAAATATGGTTGAAGCAAAAAATCAAATGTATGTGTGATCGATGTTGAGGAAACATGTATCATGCACACAGAATTACACTCAATCACGTCTCAAAGTATGGAGAATGGGATGCGACCATAAATATGATAAGTGTTAAAGAGTTAAGGTTGATTGAGATACTTATGGGTGTTTGTGTGTTTGAGTTATGATCCCGTTTTAATTTGATATAAGATCCAGTGCCACACCTGCATATGTTGCCCTATGCTCGTCATGAGGAGGCGAAGTATCGACGATATGAGGTGGGATCTTTAGGAGGGACCGTTATGGATGCATGGAGTGATGGTGATAGTAGCCCTCCGCCATTACCTCATGAGGCCATGGAGGAGGAGGTGTTTGATCATATGGTGCAGGATTTATATGTCCGTCAGTCTAAAGGGAGGGATGATAGCATGGAGCAGGACAATCTTTTTACCATAGCATCGACTCCACTATTTGAGGGGTGCACATTCTCTATTCTACGTGCCTTGCTTGAATTACTAAACTTGCAGACCATCTATGGATGGAGCAATGCAAGTTTGAATGCATTACTCAAGTAAGCTTTCAAGTCTATTTTGCAAACATGGTGAATTATGCTAGTGGGTCTATTACTCGAATGCTTTTCCTCATTTATGGTCTTCACATGCAAGCTATTGTGTAAAATGCTTCCAAGGGAGAATAAATTACCGATCTCAAGAGATATGGCAAGGCAACATGTGACCTCTCTTGGAGGATTAGATTACAAGCACATCCATGCATGCGTCATTGATTGTGTTCTGCTTCATGGACCACATAAGGATGCAAGAGAGTGTCCTACTTGTAGAGAGGCAAGATATAGAGCAGATCTCAAAACTTTGGATGTGCCTCATAAGGTTCTACGACATTTTTCCATAATCCCTCGCATCCACATGTCATGGCATTCCTCCCATCTATCAACCAATGGCAAGTGGAGAACTCCCACAGACACTCCTGCATGGAAGCATATTAAAGACACATGGCTAAGCTTCAAGGAAGAACCTAGGAGCTTGAGACTTGGATTGGTTATGGATGATGTGAACCCATTTGGTCTCAAAAGCACCTCTTACAATGTATGGCTAGTGATATTGGTGAATTATAATCTTCCACCCTCTATGGCTATTAATAAAGGACATGTTATGTTATCCCGTTTAATTCCAGGGAAACATAAAGTCAAAAATCTTGATGTTTATTTGGAGCCTTTGATTGATAAGCTAGAGATACTTTGGAGAGGTATGGAGGTGCATGATGTGAGCAAGCCTCCCTCATCACGAGAGTTTAACTGCAGAGCAGTCTTGATGTGGACGATGCATGACTTCCTAGGCTATGGCGAGTGTTCAGGTAAGCATTGCACTTTTAATTATGATTAGGCAACTGAGGTGGCACCCTAAACCCACCTTCAACTCTCAATTGCATCTATTGTTTAGGTCTCACTACATCGGGTTACCATGCATGTCCTGTTTGTGGTCCTTCTCTAGTTGCCCTCTCTAGTTGCCTCATAGGCAGACGCATTGAATAAGGTCATGTATGAGAATCACCATCGATTTCTCTCACCTGATCATCCTAGATATGTTGCTCCTTGGAATGAATTCCCCCCACAATCACTCACTGTGGGAGATTGGATGAGAATTTGGGATGGTTCCACGACTCCTCCACCACTTGGCATGAGCCGATAAGGGTTTGAAACTATTGTGTGCTATATTGGATGGAAATAAAGATTGCCCGCTAACACCAGCTTTTATTTAGATACTCCATCTTTTATCATTTACAATATTGGTCCCACCTCAAGATCAATCACTTGGTTAATCCCATGCATATCTTCAAGAATGTGGCGTCTACCATTTGGGAACATTTGAATGGGACACGAGATTCTGTAGGCATAAGGGAGGATATATGCACCACAGGGAGGATGCATGATGCTTGGCCACAAGAGAGGCCAAATGGGCATGTTTTTTTACCTCGTGCACTGTGGAGGTTATCAAAGCTAGAGATGGTGGCGGTGAAGCATGCTATCACGACCATCCGTACTCCCATTGGATGCATGAGGTGTTTGAAGGGGGCATTCACAAAGAGCAAGAAAAGAGGTGTATAGCAATTATATGGCTTGAAATCTCGTGATTGGCACAAGATGCTCCAATAAGTATTTTATGTGTATAATATATTTTTCCTTCCAAATTTGTCAGTGAATTAGAAGCAACTAATCAACCATTCCTCATGTGTTCAGTTCATACTACCTACTAGCATTTCTTGTAGTGCATCGAAGGATGTAAAGGATTGTATTTACAAGATGAAAGAGCTTGTGAGGTACTTTATAGGATACCAAATATGAATATTGTATTTACAAGATGGGCAACCTTGTGAGGTACTTTACAGGATGCAAGGTGTTCATATTGCTAATATTGTGTACTTTTCCTTTCTAGGTATGTGAGCTGAAAGGAAATAGATCCCACAATTCCTGAGAATGCTCGAGTTATGTCAGTGGAGGTGGTTTGTTTAGTGGAAGAGACATTTCCACGTTCTATTGTCACAAGCCAACTACATCTCATAGTGCATGTGGTGGATGAGATTGCTATATGCCGTAATGTACATGCATGATGGTTGTTCTTCCTCAAGTGCTTCATGAAGACCTTGAAGGGTTTGGTGAGATAAAATGCAAGACCTGAAGGTAGCATGGCCAACAGTTGGTTGGTACAAGAGTCACTTGTATATATTTTTGATTTTCTTGTTGATGTGGATAGCTCGCTTCCACGACTATGGAGAGATGATGAAGACCTAAGGATGACCTCTATTGTGCCTCAAGGGAAAGAATGTAGCAAAGTAATAGACACAGAGTTGCTTAATAATATCAACCCCTATTGCATGCTTAATAGTGATGTGATGAAAATATGGGTGACAAGATACGAGGATGCAAAGGCAAGAAGACAAGAAGAAAGGGCCCTCTTTCGTACACACCACGGATCTCATGTGCCATACCCTCAGCATCTAGGAGCACTTCCAAAGGATATTCATGTGGATTGGCTACTTCAGAAAATGGAGAGAGCAGAGAGAAATGAGGGGATGCATATCACAATGGAAGAATGGGAGTATGCTATGGGATGCATGAGCAAGGTCGGTATATAAAATGTTAGGCATAAGTTAGGAGCTTTAAATAATTTAGATTGCTTATTTAATTGATTTTGTCTTGGTGTAGTGTACTACGTTCAATGCTATATGGTGTGAGGGCAAGCATTTTCGAACACAATGGATTGATGATAAGAGAAACACACAAGATTGCGGCATCATTGCTAGCTTTGAGGGAGCCAATGGAGCCATGGATGATTATTGTGGCATGATCCAAGATATTATTAAGCTTGAATTTCAACGCTTCTTTGTGTATGTTTTGGATGTAAAGTGGTTTAACGATGTGGTGGAAAGATGCCCTAATGCAACAATCAAATGCCATGCAAGTGGCTTTGTAACTATTGACTCCACAAAGTTTTGGCGAAGTAAGAAGGACACACTAGTACTACCACAACAATGTGAACATGTATTGTACACGCATAGAAAAATATTCACTTTTAAATATTTGATACCTTCGATGCAAGGAAAATAACATGATTGTATTTGTGTTTGAATTAGGTTGTCTATTAACCAATGGTGGATAATAATAGATGGTGGCATGTCATACCTCTTACGCCACGTTCCAAATTGATGTATAGTACATTTACTAATATGGAGCATATGGAGGATGATCGTGGCCATGGAGGTGATGATGACCAGGATATGAGAGAGGAGGATTATCATGAGATAGGAGATATAGATATTGAGGCTATTACCCGTGAGGACAAGCCTACCATTGATGATGCTAATTTTGATGAGCACGAGTAGCACAAGTAGTAGTGGGTTAAATGTAATTGTAAATAGCAACACTGGTTTGGATTTTGAAGTAGATAGTTTGGCAAGGGGTTGATCTCATTGAGGATGAGATTGACCATCATTGATATTGGCAAAACTATTTTACATATTATCTCATTCTCCTCACCTCACTTAATTTTTGTATATGTGGTATGGGTTTGCAAAAATCCATTGATATTTTTGTAAAAATTACATGCTTTGGTAATCATGGGCAATGTTTAGAAAGCAGTGATGTACATTTATTAGGCTACCCCAAAATCTCACTTTTTGTATTTTTTGTTTTGCATCTAAATCCGTGTTATATTCACAATGCAGATGTGCTAATAAACATGCTAATAGACAAGCCATTAGATGCACTATTAGACACTCTAATAGATGCACTAATAGATGTGCTATTAGATGCACTATTAGATGCACCCATAATTTCTCTATCCGAACAGTGCCTATAGACACGCTTGCTATTTTGTGCATCTATGAAGCGCGTCTATAGTTGCTTTGTGTTGTTGTGTATTGTCATGGATAAATTTGTCTAAGGAAAAAGGCATTAATATGTGTGTGTGTTTGTATGTGTGGCAATAGTATAATAGAATATGGTGTGCATAGGGCCCAGGGTTGAGGTGGCAGGGCATGACCATGTGCCACCCTTCCACGTAAGAGGACCCATAAGGTGTGATGTACATAATCCATGGTAGTAATATTATAAAATGTAAGGTGGCATGGCTCCTCCATGTGCCACCCCTACACTAGGCTACATTTAGTGAGATATGGCTCAAAGTCCATGGGAGAAGTAATATAAAATACGTGGAGATGGATATTATAACCTTCATGACGTGCTCCTTACGTGACGAGAATATACAAAAATCATCTAAAAACACCTGGCCTTCCAAAGGGTCAATGATGCGAATGGCAGTCTCAACCTGGAGAAATGCACCATTGGAGCCACTCAAGGGAGGTTACTGGGACATATTGTCTCATCCGAGGGTGTCAAGCCTGACCTCAAGAAGGTAGAAGCCATCCTCAAGCTCTCCCCACCAACAACTAAATGTCAGGTATGCTCATTTGTTAATCTAGCAAGATACTATTGCCGCTTCATTGATCAATATGCTGCTCTGACACGACCCATGACTATGCTATTAAAATATGGGGTTGATTTCTCTTGGGATGAGGATTGTGATCATGGGTTTGCACAAATCAAGAATGCTCTGGCTTCAGAACCCATTCTACGCAATCCAGATTGGTCAAAGACTTTCTATATCAATGCTAGGTTTGGTGAGCTCACTCTGGCAGGTATTCTTCTCCAACAAGGGGAGGATCGGTTCATGTATCCCGTTCGATTTGCTTCTCGACAATTGCTCGACACTGAACGATGCTACTCAGAGGCTGACAAGCATGCCTTGTCTTTGGTTTTCTCCATTGAGAAATTTAAGCATTATGTGGCTAGAAAGTCCTTCATTATAATCTCTAGCAATGGTCTTGCAAAGCAGATTCTTCAATCACCAAATCCCATGGGCCGGTTGGCCAAATGGTTGGTAGTTCTATATAAATATGATTTTTCTTTCCAAATTGTAAAAGGGGGTTGTTCCAACTTGAAGAATGCTTTGATTGATTTAGAGGAGTGCCTTGATGTAACCCTTGTAGCAGCCATAGAAGTGGGGGATCCATGGTATGGCGGTATCTATAAGTTTCTGACTGCTTTCTTCTTTCCTCCAGAAAGTACTAGCTATGAGAGAAAGAAGATCCAAAAAGATAGTAGGCTCTACACCCTCTTTGATGGGGTGTTGTACCATCAAGGCATGGATGGGATACTAAGACGGGCCATTGATGCAGATGAAGTACCTAAGGTATTGAAGCATTATCATGATGGATTTTGTGGAGGCCACTATGCCAGTGACTTTACAGCTAAGAAGATTTTAGATGCTGGATACTATTGGCCGACCTTGTTCAAGGATGTCACTTTGTATTGCAAAACCTGTGAACCATGCCAATTCTTTGGTAGGAAGGATTTGTCTCCTGGGCAACATCACCTAGTGATGTCCATCCATCCGTTTCAAAAGTGGGGAATAGATTTTGTCAGGCCCTTGCCCATGACTTCCCACAAAAAGAAGTATCTTTTAGTAGCCACTCTGTATGTCATGAAGTGGGCTGAAGCTATCACCCTCCCTACTGCAAATGGTAAGGCAGTTTCAAATTTCATATTTGAACGTATCTGCACAAGGTTTGGGACACCCATGGAAATAGTTTCTGACCATGGGAGTCCATTCTTAAATGAAGCAGTGGAGTTACTCAAGGATCACATGGGTATTGATCATCGCACTTTTAGCATCTATTATCCAGCATCCATGGGTCAAGCGGAGTGGACCAACGACCTCCTTTATAAAACCATGGGAAAAATGGCCACAGGGAACAAGAGCCAGTGGGATCAGAAGGTCGCAGAAGCCGTGTGGGCTTACAACATCACTCATAAAATGTCTACAGGTCACACTCCTTTTGAGTTGGTGTATGGAACTGGGGTAGTTTTACCACTAGAGATAGAGATTCCGGCCTTGAGATTTTGGCACAAGAATAGAGGATGACAGAAGATGAACATGTAGAGGCCAGATTGGTGCAACTTGAGAAGCTAGATGAAACCTGATGCCTTGCACTACACCAAACAGAGATCCAAAAGAATCGACAAAAGGCCCGCTTGGATGCTAAGATTTGCAAGGGATGGTAAAGACGCTTTGCTGAGGGGGATGTTGTGCTATGCTTTGATAACAGATTGGACCACCAAATGGATAAGAAGTTTTTGCCACTATGGACTGGTCCATACAAACTCATCAAGGAATGGAGCAATGGTTCTGTACAAGTTTAGGAGCTACATGAGCCATATGGCAAAAAGGTGATTAACAAGCGTTATCTGAAGCCCTTCTTTGTGCGTGATGGACCCAGGCATGGAAATGCTATGCATTCCTTGCCTGGGGAGGGGAACTATTATGGATAAATTTATCTAAGGAAAAAGGCATTAATATGTGTGTGTGTTTATATGTGTGGCAATAGTATAATGAGATATGGTCTACATAGGGCCCAGGGTTGAGGTGGCAGGGCATGACCATGTGCCACCCTTCCACATAAGAGGACCCATAAGGTGTGATGTACATAATCCATGGTAGTAATATCATAAAATGTAAGGTGGCATGGCTCCTCCATGTGCCACCCATCCACCTAGGCTACATTTAGTGAGATATGGCTCAAAGTCCATGGGAGAAGTAATATAAAATAGGTGGAGATGGATATTATATTGGGTTATTCCCTCCATATAGGATAGGCTCATGTGCGGGAGGTATAGAAGGTCCAAGAGAGCAAGTTAAATAATGGGGAAAGTAGGATGAGGTGGCAAGATTCCTTGTGCCAACCCTTCACTTGTCTTCCTAGAGGTTTGAACATATTACAAAATTGGGGAGAGACCAAGGGAGTATCATAGACTTGAGATATGGGGCTTGATTTATGTGGAAAAATGAGGCAAAGGGTTGTCGCACACAATTGAGAGTGCATAACTGCCTAGCCCACATGGGAGATTTTTCCACACACACCATACATGTGGGAGGATGCATTTATTGGGAGAGAGCCCCTCTCTTGGCTATAAAAGGAGGGGGCTATTCTTTGATGAGACACGCTCATTCTTGTAAAGCCACCTAGTTAATACTTTGATTTCTCCCTTCCCTTGCTTTCAAAATAAAGCATGGTCCTCTTCCCTTGATGTCTCCATCTTTACATTCCTCCTCCCATCATATACATGCTTCTCTTCCCCCTCTCCCTTTCCCCTTGTGTCATAGTCTCCCTCTTCACTCCCCTTCTAATTCCTTTTCCCCTCCCATGATAATGTTTCGCCCTCACATTCTCCTTTCCTCCATGGCTCTCGAGCGTCGCCATGCTTAGCCTCTAGCCTCTAGTCCTAATTTCTTTTCCAGCTAATAGTATGTGTCACATCCAAATGAGGAGTCAGTAATAATCCTGATTGATTCAAAGGAGCTTCCAAAATATTTTGTATTGTTTGGAAGGCTAGATTTTCTTCGATTATCTTATCATTTAATTTTGATTTCCTAAATGTTTTATGTTATTTTGAAGGTGAGAGTTACTTTTGATTATCTTATGATTTTGAAAGTAGGTTCTCTTTCATCTTTTGTTAATCAAGCATGCCTATAGGCCATCCATTGTATTTGATCTGGAGTAGGGTAAAGATCATGTAGGTGTGCTTGATATTGAAAAGAAAATGTCGATATAATGTTTCTTTCTCCCTTATAAGCTAACATCTTGCTTGACTTGCTCATCATGTATTCAACACTAGCTTCACTTTCATAAGTTGGTCCATCCTATGGAAGAAAAGGACTTGCCAAATGTTTAACGTTGTTAACATGCTAACATATTTTCTTTTAATGTTTCTTTTTAATTTAGCTTTGATATCATTACTTCTTGGATACGTTACTTCACATATGTGAAGGTGCTTCTCACATGTTTTCTTATCGTTTTCAAGGCACTCGTTTATTTCTAGGGTGAGCTCATATGTTCTCTTTCATCACACTCAGTTGTGTCTCTGAGTACATGCAAGATTGCACAGGTGCCTAGATATAATCCAATAGACTAAATGCACATTTGATACCTATAGGATGAGTACATCTACTTCATTTTTCATACTCATCTATATTACAAGTGCATGCAAGGTCTTTCTAGACCAACAGTTGTTCCTTCTTTGTCAATTAACTTATTGATGATTTATGGTATGTATCTACTTATTGGTTCACCTTATATCTTCAAGCAAGGCATAATTTTATTTTGAACACCTATTTCATTAATTTTGGACTAGTGCACTATCCAAATTTGTTTTGTGAGATAATTTTGGATAAAGCATTTAAAAACAAACTAGAGTACATATAAAAAAAAGCATGACACATTTGTACAAGAAATAGATCATAGAACAGATTAATAGAATACTTACATTTGCACTGAGCCATGAAAGCTTGCAATCAAGTTAACAAACCAACAATAGTTGTCTTCAAGGTCCCAAACCACCAGACTCCAATGTTCCCTACACGAATAATTAAGAACCATTATTATTTAACACAATGTTGCCAGTATAAGATGAAAATAAAGGTTGCCATGATACTTACATCTCGTGATATGCCACAAATAGGACTTGCATGCCATGTAAAAGTAAAGGCTGTAACCATTTACAAACATCAGCTATCGTCTTTCTGCTATTGCTAAGTATAGGAGAAAGGAGGAAATCCAACATATACACACGGTTTTGTATGGCTCTACAAAATTGTGAGATAACTATACTGCACCAACAAATAAATGAATATTAGCTTATTAGATTTAATCAAAATAATGAATTATCAAGCAGAGAAAAAGTTTATATCAAACCTAAGAATGGCCATCATAACATTGTTATTAACCTCATTTGAAGCTCTAGAGAGGATTGAAATCTCCTCTCCCCCAAATTCAAGATATTGAGGTCTATGTTGAATCATAACCCTAACATTAAAAGAGCTTCCCAATTCTTCCAATGAAGCCATGCTTGTAGAGTTGAGGTCTTCTATCCCCTTTGAACCTTTGACGGCATTCATTTCGCACTCCTCTGAGCCATTATCTATTTGCCTTGTGGGAGGGTCCATAATGTCGCCCTTAATGATTGCTCGAATGGTACATGTTATAAATGCATAGAGATGCAAATCCGTATATGTCGACAGTGTGGTGTCATTTTGTATCTCAAAAATTTGACCAAGTACCAAAAAGCAATTGTAGCCCACCCTCCATCCACAATTATAGATGTGGCTATTCTCTTGAGGTATTGTAAACGATAAAAGATGGAGTATCTAAATAAAAGCTGGTGTTAGCGGGCAATCTTTATTTCCATCCAATATACTTTCGAGCTGATCTGCACATCAAAACATATAACAACAGTGAATATGTGCATTGCATATCAATCTACATGTCAAGAAGTGACAACAAGTGTAGTCTATACTTACTCTAACACAGTGCCATGGACGGATGTCATTGAGTTGGCAAAGAAGCACTTCTTCACAAAGATGTCCACGACTACCAGACTCTAATGTGAGCTGCATTATCAATAAAGAATAATTACTATGTTTGAGACAATTCTAGCAATGCAATAGAAAAAACAAGTAGGGTTTGATGCTTCTCATAATATGCTATAAAAATAACTCGTGCGTCATTCATAGGAACATGCTTCAACCATTTGCAAACATCCTCTATGGTTTCTTCTTTGTTGCTAAGCACTTCCAAAATACGAGGATTGAGAATATATGAAAAGCTTTGTATATTTGTGCAAAATTTGCTATAACATTACTATATTTAAAAAAAAAGTATTAGCTTCTAGGGTTTAATCAAAATAAGCAAAGTATAAAGCCAAGGAAAAGGTTGCATCAAACCTGAGGATGGTTGTAATGACTTTGACATTAACCTCTTTCTTAGGATTCAAGAGGATTGAAATCTCTTCTTCACCAAATTCAAAAAAATGAGGTTGTTGTCGAATTAACAACATAGCGGTGAATGAACTTCCAATCTGCTCCAATAGATTCATATTTTCATGACTCATCTTATTGAGAGAGTAGTCTACATCGTATTCTTCTTCACTTGCTATGTCTTCTACATCCTCCTTCTGCTATAAAAATATAAAAAAGTTATGCGATGTACACATCCTAAATAAAGGCTTAAACAAGCAGATAAGGTTTCATACATGCTTTCATTAGAGTGAGTCTCTCCTCCTCTTGGAGCAAAATTTTAAAAAGTAAGGTTTCATACATGCTTTCATTAGAGTGAGTCTCTCCTCCTCTTGGAGGAAAATTTTAAAAAGTTATGAGATTTACACATCCCAAATAAAAATAAAGGTTTAAATAATCATAGAAGTATAAAGATAGCATGCTTTCATTAGACTCAATCTCTTCTCCTCTTGGAGAAAAATATAAAAAAGTTATGAGATTTACACATCCCAATTAAAGGCTTGAACAAGCATACAAGTATAAAGATAAGGTTTTATACATGCTGCAATGTAGTCATATTTTCAGGTTGTTTCCCAATGGTAGCAATTAGACGCTCAATACTCTCAGCCCGAAACGCTAGCAGATCGGCTTTTGTATTTGACTGGTAACTTCAAATCAAAAATCTCTCTAAGAAACAACATGCAGTTGTAGGCAAAACTCTCCACCCATAGCTGTGCCCATCTTTTTGCTCCACTGGTAGACGTCGTTTGTATTCTACTTGGTCTTGTTGCTCCGTGGTTGTTCTAATAGCAGATACTAGCCGATATGCAACACTGTCCATCATGACATATTAAATATATTAATATGTTATGATCATAAGATACAAAATAATAAAGTAACAAAAATATTAAGAGAATAATTACCTTGGGGAGTTGGCATGATAGCCTTCCATTGAATTCACAAACCACAAACAGTTGACTTCAAGGTCCCAAGCGATCAAACTCCAATGTGAGCTACACGACCAGAATAAAAATGATTATTGTTTTACACAAACTTGCCAAAGAAATAGTAAAAATAAGGTTAGAGTTGATACTTACTCCTCATGATAAGGCATAAAGATGACTCGCACCCCATCTAAATTCAAAGGGCTTAACCAGGTACAAATATCTTCTTTAGTCTTTTGAGGAGAGCTAAGAATAGAAGAAAGGAGAGCATCGAGCATGTAGACACGAATCTGCACTGCACTAGGAAGTTGAGAAATAACTACACTGCACCAAGAAATAAACAAACGTTAGCTCATAGAATTGATTTGCATTCTGCACTAGGAAACTGATATATAACTACACTGTAAATAAATAAACAAATGTTAGCTCATTGAAGTAGCAACAAATAAACAAACGTTACCTGAGAATGGCCAAGATAACATTGTCATTAACCTCTTTTACAGGATTGGAGAGGATTGAAACCTCCTCTTTACCAAAGCTCAAATACTGAGGTTCTCGTTTCAAAATGATCCTAACTTCAAATGAGCTCTCCATTTTATCCAATGCAGCTAAATTTGCAAAATGGAATTCTGTCATAGCTTGTATTCTATGTTTGGGGTCATTCTGCTTTTCCATGGTGTCTTTAAAGCTCTTGTGCTCATGGGATTCTTCAATCAAATTTAGAGGTGGCTGCATTGTTGAAGTAGAAGGGAGTGCCTCCATATTGACTTCATCCATTTCTTCTCCCTCTATTGCCTGTAAACAAATATGAGAGATTAGATTCATTATCTTTAAACTTAAATCTTATTTTAAAAATTGTATTTAGTTGAGAAATAGAGAGTTCATACTGCTAAGTATTGTTGTAGTGGCCTTTTTTCATAACCCTGCGAGCCATAATTATCAAAGAAGGCATCATCATGTTTGTCTTCATCCACCAACCTCTCTCTGAATGGGTCATGTAAGTCCATCTTTTCATCATCATCAATTGGGACATTATGATCTTCAAGGTAATCATCCATGTCATCAGTGTCCTTGTGGTCTATCTCTTTTTCATAGCCTATGGTTAGATCTACTTGAAGCTGAAAATAAGCCATGAAATGCTTATTTTCAATAACATTTGTGGAGTTGCCTTTTCTGAGGAGATCCTCAAATAAATATCCCATCCTGCACAAGGTGACCTCCCAACCTACCGGTAGCAAATTCTCCATCATGGTAAGCAAGAGACTCCCACTTTTTGCAGGACGTCCATAGTTGTTTTTTTCATAATGTATGGACCTGGGAATATCTTGCTCTTCTAGCATCAATCTCAAATTATTTGAATTCCCTCTTATGTTCTTTTGTAAGGAGTGATCAGGGTTGGGAGTCCGCATATAAAAAAAGAATGATTCAAGAGATTGAATCGCTATGCCACATTCTCTCTTGCCTCTCTTTGTTGCATAAACACCACTATAGATCTTCAAATCTGATGAATATGCTCGCTCTAGAGTAACTTGCATGGTTTCTTTGTCTTTTTTATCGACAAAAATGACAATGTTGCAAATTGCCACTTTGCTAATGATGGTATATACTATTTTTTCAATGAAGTTATGGATATCATTGCTAGAAACTTCATTGATAAAGAATAGTTGTGGCTTATCCCATGCTGACTCATTCTTGAAGAAGTCATCTTCTAAGACTCCCCTGAAGTTCACAAGCTTTCCAGACTCTGCCATAACCTCTACATTAAATTGAAAGCTTTGGTGCATATCTGTTGGCATCCTTATCTCACTGATTAATCTTTCTACAAATGCAACTTCCTGTTGTGGGATTTATTTTCTCATATAAGAGGTTACTATTTCTGACCCATCTTCATCCTTTTTAATCCACCTGTTTGCCCATAGCTTTACCTTGGGTGTTGACAAAGAATCTATATGCTTCACCACATTATAGTCAATGTTACAATGAGTAAGTGGAATTTGTTTCTCTGACAGCAAATACTTAATGGCATTATGCACTGCATCATGCCTCACCTATACATTGATGCATTCTTCCATGCAGTGGTCTTTGTCTTTTTTTCCAAAAAACCATTCTTTCTTTAAAATTTTTTGTGCTGCCATGGATGCATACTTCTCAGGTAAGTACTTTATAGGCCTCCACATCTCTGTCGTCAACTCCTTCTTATCCATTACCTTTGACTTTTTGGAGATAAACAAAGGAGCTTCATAGGTCAACTGTCCATGCTCACAAGCAATGCACGTTTCAAGCATCTCATTGAACACTTCAATAGGATGAAATATGATAGAAGTGTAGTCGGAATATCTGTCCCTCACCACCTTGAGGCTTGTCATACTTTCTTCTCGCTCTTGAGTTCCCCTAGGCACAATTGCACTCAAAGAAGTATAGAAGTTCATGAGTGTGTCGGCATCTGCTTTTGTGACCTTTCACCTCAAATTAGGATTTGGAGAACCAAATGTTGTCCATATAACCCTTGCCTTCTGTAAGACCTCTGATGTTGAGGATATCTTACGCTTTCCATGGACATAATGATTAAGTCTTTCGGACTCAATCAAATACTTGATCTCATGCTTGAATATACAGATTATTGCAGGATAATAATGGAATGAACTTATCTTTGCTTCCTTTGTGATTTGATTACAAGCATAAGCCCAATGTTGACCATCAATGGGCTAGAATCTGCAATGAAGGAGGAATTCCTTCTTTGCTTCCTTTAGAATATTCTCACCTTGTGCCTGCCTTATTCATGTGGAATATTTTTAAGAGTGTCTTTAAAGAATCGACTGAAGGTTTCCTCGAAATGTGTAGGCCCTGTAAATGTTATTTGATCCAGAAAACTATTTTTAATTGGACAAAACATTATTGGATGCAAGACCACATTGCTTGCCACAGGTTTCTTACCATCTCTCAAAGCCTCGTATATTTGCAGTGCATAGGATATATCAAGGCTTCGGCTATTAGTAAATACATCTGCAGCTTCCACATCTTTGGCATTCACAAACCACGTCCTTTGACCCTAGATATATCCCATATCATCATCTGTAATTGCTTCATTAAGACGCAGATTAAGATTTTTTATTGATGTGAGTTCATCCTGATCATCTTCAGCCTCGAGTTCTGAGTCTTCTTCATCTTTCTCTTCTTTTAATCGTTTTTCATCCACATTATCTCTCTCTACAGTGGGACGATGTCTTTTTTTAGTGCTTGGAACCGTGGCTCTTGTAGTACTAGCCTTTTGCATTTCACGTCATGGTTTGCTAGCAAGAGCTTCTAGCAAAACTGCACTGGATCGACCTTGATCTTCTTCAATTTTTTTAAAATTCCTGTGCACTCAAGGCTTGTGTTTCATCATCCTTAGTTACATCCACCATTTCTTGCTCTAGAAGTTTGCACTCATGTTCTACACGTTTGTGACAGTGTGCTTGTTCTTCTTGTCCCTGCATCGAAGTCTGAGCTTTTTTATCTCCTTCATGTGAAGATCCTTGAATATGAGGAGCATATTGTACATCCTGAAAGTACTCAAACATTATCTTTGCATGCATCCTTTTTGCCACCACACTAGGAAATTGCTCCCAAGTATATGAAATTAAAGAGCCTCCAATGCACTTTGCAGCTTTGGAAACTTTGATGGTTGAGGAGGAGGCATCACAAAGGTCTCTGAGTCTCTCCTTGACACAACAATATGAAGACCGCCAACTTCAGGATCTGAACTCTTTGTAAAAATATCCACAAAAGTCTCTTTTGGCTCTATAATTATGCCTACTACAAGGCTTGAAGTCATATCTTTTTTGAAGAAAGTAGCATCCCATGGATCTTCAACACCATTGAACTCCCTTTTTGACATAAGTAGAAAGAGTCTCTTTTCCTTTTGATGAAGAAACCAAGCTCTTCTGCCCATGTGATATCAAGTCCACCTATTAAAGCCATTGGGGGTATATTCCTTTCCTTTGCAATTCAAAGTGACATCAGAAACCCGTTCTCTAATCTCAGAGTCATTTAGGATAGCCACCACATTAGTTGATTGCTCCATAATCCTACAAGAAAAGATAATGAAGAATTAGATACATACAAGTAAAGTACAATATACAACGCTTGATACAATAAATGTGGGAAATAGCCCAGAAGGCTTTACAAGGCTTCATATGGCAATAAATGTGGGAAATAGCCTAGAAGGCTTTACAAGGCCTAAATATTTGTACAAATGTAAAAAATTTAGCCAATAAATCTTTACAGTAATATAAAATGTCATCTAGTGATAAAGCTTCAATCTTCATGAAGACATGTAATCTGTCCATCCATTGATTTGCCCTCTAGTCATAAAGCTTCAATCTTCGTGATGACATGTAATCTATCCATCCATTGATATCTATGCACTGATACACAACTGATGCAATCTACCAACTAAAAATTGTTCCACTGATATCCACTTATGTAGCCCACATCATATCCACTTATGCAGCCCACTGATACTCATTAAATAGTGAATGGTCGGGATGGTTGAGTTTATTACAAGGCGCTTCATATGACAATAAATGTAAAAAATAGCCTAGAAGGCTTTACAAGGTTTTTTATGACAATAAATGAGCTTAAATATTTATACAAATGCAATAAAAATAACCAATAATCATCAAGCTCCAATATGTCCCATGACATGTAATCTGTTCACTGATATATGTAATCTGTCCATTGATATCTGCTCATGAAATCTGCCCACTGATAAACTTCTTGGTAAATGGTAAAAGGTCTTATTTAATAGCATGTTATGAGTGTTAAACTACATGTGAGCGAAGGGACTGACAACGATTAGGAACTAGTTAGAAAAATTTGAGCATGGCTTTGATTGGCAACTTGGAGAATTGTCTCTCCTCTAAGGCAATCTAATCTATGCTAAACTATGCTAAACCAACCATCGAAGCAAAGAAAAGCAATAAATAATTTCTTTTTCTGTGTTCATTTTAATGTGCTGGGGTTTAAGAGGCTTAAATATGCAAAAGAAGGGGTTTTGATGTAGAGGCTAAACCTGCATGTGAGAGAAATGAAGAACAAGTATCTAAAGAAAAGTTAGCATTTTTCCATTTAAAAGATGAATATATATAAGAATATTATCTCACCTTCAAAACAAACCATAAATTCACTCTTTTATAATTTTTTAAAAGTATAATATAAAACATGTAAATATATAAAACTCTCTTTCCTCTGAACTTTCTCTCTCTCTCTCTCTCTCTCTCTCTCTCCTCCTAATTCTCTCTGTAGCCATAGTCAAGACACCTCATTCTCTCTCTTAACCTCTCTCTCTCTCTCTCTGTGACAACTCCTATGTGTTTCCCTCTCTGTCCTCATCCCACTCATTCTCTCTCTTAGTTTATCTCAAGTCTCTCTTTCTCTCCCTCCCATGGCGGCTAAGATTTATCATTCTCTCTCTTTATCTCTGTCTCTCTCTCCCTAGGATTTGTAATTATTTCTCTCTCTCTCTCCACCTCTCTCCTCTCTCTCTCTCTCCTCTTCTCTCTCTCTCCCTCTCTCTCTCTCTCTCTCTCTCTCTCTCTTTCTCTCTTAGCCTCTCTACCTCCCTACCTCTATCCTCTTGGCTGCTAGGATTTGTCATTCTTTCCCTCTCTATGTCTCTCTCTCTCTCTCTGAATTCTCTCTCTTAATTTCTCCCAGCCTTCCTCCCTCCCTCCCTCCCTCCCTCTCTCCCTTTCTCTCTCTCCTCTGTCCGTCTTCTCACTCTTAATCTTTCTTTCTCTCCCTCCCCTCTTCTCTCTCATTTCTCATTCTCTTTCTCTCTCTCTCTCTCTCCCTCCCTCCCTCCCTTGGTGGCCATGGCTATGAGAAGTCTCACTCTCTCTCTCTCTCTCTCTCTACCTCCCTCTCTTGGCGGCCACGGCTGCTAGAAGTTTCATTCTCTCTCCCTCTCTCTTTATCTCTCTCTCCCTTTCTCTCTCCCTAAGTCTCCCTCCTCTCTTCTCTCTCATCTCTCTCTCTCTCTTTCTCTCTCTCTCCCTCTCTCTCCCTCTCTCTCTTTCTCTCTCCCTAAGTCTCCCTCCTCTCTTCTCTCTCTCTCTCTCTCTCTCTCTCTCCCCCTCTCCCTCCCTACTCTCTCCCTCCCTCTAGCACAGAAGTTTCATTCCCTCTCTCTCCCTCTCTCTCTTTCTCTCTCCCTAAGTCTCCCTCCTCTCTTATCTCTCTCTCTCTCCCTCTCCCTCCCTACTCTCTCCCTCCCTCTAGCACCCACAGCCGCCAGGAGACTCTCTTCTCTCTCTAAATCTCTCTCCCTCTCTCAGCTCTCTCTTTCTTTCCCTCCCTACTCTTCTCTCTCATTGCAGCCAGGAGACTCTCTTCTCTCTCTCCCTCTCTCAGCTCTCTCTTTCTTTCCCTCCTTACTCTTCTCTCTCATTTAAGGAGCCCCTCTTCTCTCTCTTAATCTCTTGTCTCTCTCCCTCTCTCTCTTTCTCTCCCTCCCTACGCTTCTCTCTCATTTCTCATTCTCTCTCTCCCTTTGGTGGCCACGGCTGCGAAGAGCCCCTCTTCTCTCTCTTAATTGCTCTCTTTCGACCCTCTCTCCTCTCACCACGTTTCATTCTCTTGAACTTCTCTCTCTCTCCCTCTCTCTCCCTCTCTCTCTTTCTCTCTCCCTCTCTCTCCCTACTCTCTCCCTCCCTCTAGCAGCCACGGTTGCCCAGGAGATCCTCTTCTCTCTCTTAATCTCTCTCCCCCTCTCTCCTCTCTCTCTTTCTTTCCCTCCCTACTCTTCTCTCTCATTAAGCAGCCCCTCTTCTCTCTCTGAATCTCTCTCTCTCTCTCTCCCTCTCTCCTCTCTCTCTTTCTCTCCCTCCCTATTCCTCTCTCATTTTGCATTCTCTCTCTCATATCTATTCTCTCTCTCCCTTTGGCGGCCACGGCCGCCAAGAGCCACTCTTCTCTCTCTTAATTTCTCTCTTTCCCTCTCTCCTCTCTCTTTCTCTCCCTCCCTATTCTCTCTCATTTCTCAAATTTACAAACTCAAATATAAATAAGAAACTAATTAAAATAGAACTCAAAAACTCAAATAAGAAACTAATTTAGAAAGAATTGTAATGCCTTCTAAAAAACCCCCCTCCTCTAGCTACGACGGTGTTGAGATATCAAGCTCTATCCCTGACATATCTCCTGGATGACTATCATTTATGTCACCGCCTATGTTAGTTGTACTCGTGGTGTAGTTAGACTACCACGTATGTTTTTGGTTTGGGTTCACATATGAACCACGTATTCTAGGTTTTGACATATAGGGTATTTCCCTCTTCTATTGTATAGTTGTTGTGTGCAAAAGTGAAGAAAGGCTTCACCCTCCAACCTTGTGTCCTCTCTCTTTTGTGTGTTGTGAAGAAAGCTGAACTTGAGTCTCCTATCTCTCTCCCTCATTCTTTACATGGTATCAGAGCCTTGTTCGTGGTAAGGAGCTCAAGAAAGAAAGCCAAGTTTGTGGTGTCCTGGTAAGAGGACCAGTGTTGCTTTCCTACTTCGAGTTTGGGAGCAAATCTTTGCAGGTAGCACAGCCAGAAGTGCAGGAGTGCACTGCTTCAGATTGAGAGGCCCTTCGCAGTGCGGCAAGAGCGCAGTTTATTTTTTTGATTTGAGGCCGTTTCGGGGCCCGTTTTGAAGGCGGAAGTCCTTCGCAGGCACTCAGAAAAAGGCCCTGTTTTTGCTGTGCGACCACTGCGCGCGGCCAGTCAGTGGAAAGGTGCCACAGAAATTGCATCGTATGCCTGTGTGCAGAGATATTGGGAGTTGCAGATTCATGCCTGTTGTCTGTTGATGCAAAATCGTCACTAGGAGGTGACTGTGTGGTGAAATACCACTTTCGTCAGTGTTACAGATCTGCCCCTGTGAGGCTCTTTGCAGAAGTTTTGCTATTTGCCCTTCTGAGGCATTTGCTGTGTTTACAGGTTGCTGTTGCAATTCGTGATTTGTAAAATGTCTGAGAATCTGTCTACCATTGTCAGTGAGAAGCTTGACAAGAACAACTTCCAAGCATGGAAGTTCAGGATGACAAACTTCTTTATGGGAAAGGGAGTTTGGGATTACATCAGTGGTGAAACTGCAGAACCAGTTTTGGGTGCTGCTCCCACTCCTGCTGAATTGAAGGCCTTTAAAGAATGGCATGAAAAAGCCAGAAAATGCCTGTATTGGCTGTCCGTTAGCATTTCAGATTCTATGATTGTGCATATACAGGATCTAGAGACGCCTAAGGAGGCATGGGATACATTGGTGAAGCTGTATAGCACAAATACCAAAGCACGAAAGATGCAGCTAAAGCAGGAGTTGCACAATGTGCAAAGGAAAAATCTGAATATAAATGAGTATTCCTTGAAGGTGAAAGGCCTTGCAGATTCTCTTGCCTCCATTGGAGCACCTGTTGATGATGAGGACTTAGTGTCCGTGACCTTGAATGGTCTTGGGAAAGATTATGCACAATTTCGGACATCCATTGGAGTCCGTGAAACATTTCCTGATTTTCAGGAACTTATTGCTCTCTTGCTGAGTGAAGAGCAAAGGAATGGTGGTTCAGCCACCTCAACTTCTCAGGAGACTGCTTTCTACTCGAATACAGGTAGAGGCAGGGGTAGAGGAAGAGGCCGTTCTGGTGGCCGTGCGGGAAATCAGAACCAACAGCAACAACAGGAAAACCAGTCCTATGGAGGAGGACGTGGTAGTTCTAGAGGCAGGGGGAGCCAAAGAGGTCGTGGTTCATGGCAAAGGAACCAGCAAGTAAATAGCAGCATAGAATGCTATTATTGTGGAAAGCCTGGACACAAGGAGAATACATGCTATAAAAAGCAGAATGACATCAAAAGTGGAAAGTTGCAGCAAAGCAACTATGCATCATCAAGTGGGCATGGTGACGACAGAAATGAGCACCTTTTTGTGATGCAGCATATGGTTAACTCCATGTCAGGAGATGCTGCAGCTTGCAATGATGTTTGGTATGTTGATTCAGGTGCCTCTAACCACATGACCAGTCATGGTGAGTGGTTTCATGATGTCAGAAATTTGGATAAGCCAGGTTATGTTGAAACAGGTGATGATACTGCGCACCCAATTACGTAGGTTGGTAAAGTGCCATTGGCTATGCAGGATGGCAAAACAAAGTACTTGGCAGATGTACTTCATGTTCCAAAAATCACTAAGAACCTGGTTTCAGTTGGCCAGATGGTTGAGCAAGGTCTGCAGGTTAGATTTAATCCTGATGGATGCTTTGTTGAGGACTTGAAAAATAAATGCCGCTTGGTTGCGAAAGGCAACAAAAATGGAAGAATGTTCACCTTGGATGTTGATATGCCTGAGGTGAAAGCTACTATGTTTGCGCATGGGAGAGGTGTCATTGCAGATATTGAGATATGGCACAAGCGCATTGGGCACGTGAATATACAAAGGCTGAAATCTATGCAAACGAAAAACATTGTTGCAGGTTTGCCTAAATTCAGAGTTGAGGGAATGCAAAAGGTATGTGAAGCATGCCAAATGGGTAAGCAGGCCAGACATGCATTTCCCAAAAATGCTAAGGTGAGCAGAAGACCTTTGGAAGTGATCCATTCAGATGTTTGGACAACCAAAGCTGCTTCTATTGGTGGATGCCATTATTATGTGACGTTTATTGATGACTACACTAGGAAGGTGTGGATTTATTTTATGAAGCACAAAAGTGAAGTGTTCAGCCATTTCAAGGCTTTTAAGGCCATGGTTGAAAAAGAGAAAGGTGTGCATATTAAAGTGCTAAGATCTGATGGAGGGGGAGAGTACTTTTCAGAAGAATTTTGTGAATATCTGAAAGAACAAGGAATTCAAAGGAAGTACTCATGCAGGTCTACCCCTCAGCAGAATGGGATTGCAGAAAGGAAGAACAGGCATATTGCAGAAGTAGGACGGGCGATCCTAAATGAGAAAAACATGCCTGATTATTTTTGGGCTGAAGCAGTAGCAACTGCTGTTTATATTATGAACAGAACTCCCACTGCAGCTGTCCATGGCATGACGCCTGAAGAAATGTATACAGGCCAAAAACCAGATATTTCTCACTTGAAGGTATTTGGTTGCATAGCGTATGTTCATGTTCCTGATGAGAAGAGAACCAAGCTGGATCCAAAGGCAGAAAAATTCATCTTTATTGGATATGCTCAGCACCAGAAAGGGTATCGCTGTTATAACCCTTCCACTCGCAAAATGCAAGTGAGCAGAGATGTTGTTTTTGATGAAATGAGCAGCTGGTATGCACCAACTGTTATGGTAGGAGATGCAGATGCAGGAAATGGGAATGCTGCAATAAATGCAGAGCAGCAATCTCAAGCCTTGAGTGGACCCAGAGAGTCCTCTACTAGTGGATCTAATGCATGGACAGGGAGATTGAGATCTAGTGAATCGTCACATGGCAGTCCTGATAGTGTTGTGCAGGTATCACATAAGGGAAAAGAAAAAGTGGACCATACTCCAGTGTTTGATGTGTCTGCTGGTAGCTCTCATGTTGATGGAGAGTCAAGCGGCTCTGAAATGAGCCTTGATGAGGAACTTGGGATTCCTTCTGTTGTTACACCTGGTGCAAGGAAAAGCAGGCATGATTTAAAGACTCCTGCAACTGATCCAGTTGTACGGAGGTCCACTCGTATTAAGTATCCAGTTGACAGGCTGAGATATGATGGGTATACAGCACATCACTATGCTTATATGGTCAAGGTTCTAGAGGAGCCAGAGCCCACATGTTTTGAGGATGCAGCAGGGCATAAAAATTGGGAAGCAGCTATGGATGAAGAGATGGCTGCCTTGGATGCAAACCACACTTGGGATTTGATGCCTTTGCCTCATGATAAGAAGGCTATTGGTTGCAAGTGGGTTTACAAAGTAAAGCACAATGCTGATGGGTCTGTTAGCAGGTACAAGGCAAGATTGGTTGCCAAAGGTTTTGCACAGACATATGGAATTGACTATGAGGAAACTTTCAGCCCAGTTGCAAGGATGGCAACCGTGAGAGCAGTAATTGCTATGGCTGCTGCAAAGGGATGGTCTTTGCATCAGATGGATGTGAAAAATGCCTTCTTGCATGGTGATTTGCAGGAAGAGGTTTATATGATGCAGCCAGAAGGTTATGAGGATAAGTCACACCCCGATTTTGTATGCAGGTTGCGCAAAGCCTTGTATGGCTTAAAACAGGCGCCGAGGGCATGGTCAGACAAGATAGGACAATATCTTGTCACTATTGGATTTCAGATTTCCAATTCAGATTTTTCACTTTATGTGAAAAGGACAAACAGAGGGATTGTGCTTATAGTCATCTATGTTGATGACTTGATTATTACAGGTGATAGTGATGCAGACATTAATGAAGTGAAGCTGCTGTTGAAGCAGAAATTTGAGATGAAGGATTTGGGAGAGCTGCGTTACTTCTTGGGCATTGAGGTTATTAGATCCCCGAGTGGGATATGGCTGTTGCAAAGGCAATACGGTTTGGACATGCTGTCCAAATATGGGATGACAGGCTGTAAGCCTATTTCTGTTCCATTGGAGCAGAATGTGAAGCTCAATGCAGAAACAGGTGAGCTTCTTGAAGATATTACTATGTACAGGCGCATAGTAGGTAGCTTGATTTACATGACTATAACCAGACCAGATTTGAGCTATGCTGTGGGGCTAGTGAGTCAGTTTATGCAGGCACCGAGGAAGCCACATTTGGATGCGGCTAGGCGCATACTACGGTATGTGAAGTCCACATTGCATTATGGACTGTTTTATGAAGCTGGGTGTGCATTACAGGTACATGGATACACAGATGCTGACTGGGCTGGTAGTGTCTCAGACAGGAGATCTACTAGTGGTTTTATGTTTTCCCTTGGGAGTGGTGCCATCAGTTGGAGCAGCAAGAAGCAGCCAACAGTTGCCTTGTCGAGCACAGAGGCTGAGTACAGGGGTGCAGCAATGGCTGCATGTGAGGTAGCTTGGTTACCGAAGCTACTTGCAGATATGGGACAGTCAGTTCATGCAGCAGTTGTCATTCATTGTGACAACATTAGCAGCATCATGCTTGCTAATAACCCAGTTTATCATGCTAGAACGAAGCACATTGAGGTGCATTATCACTTTGTGAGAGAGAAGGTTCTAGCTGGTGAGATTGATCTTGTCTATGTCAGCACTGAGGAGCAGGTGGCTGATATCTTTACGAAGGCATTGGGTACCGAGAAGCTTCGCAGATTTAGGAGCTTGCTTGGTGTACGTGAGATGGATTTGAGCTTGAGGGGGAGTGTTGAGATATCAAGCTCTATCCCCGACATATCTCCTGGATGACTATCATTTATGTCACCGCCTATGTTAGTTGTACTCGTGGTGTAGTTAGACTACCACGTATGTTTTTGGTTTGGGTTCACATATGAACCACGTATTCTAGGTTTTGACATATAGGGTATTTCCCTCTTCTATTGTATAGTTGTTGTGTGCAAAAGTGAAGAAAGGCTTCACCCTCCAACCTTGTGTCCTCTCTCTTTTGTGTGTTGTGAAGAAAGCTGAACTTGAGTCTCCTATCTCTCTCCCTCATTCTTTACAGACGGCCGCCAAGAGTTTTCTCTCTCTCCCTCCGCCCCTCTTCTCTTTCTTAATCTCTCTCTCTCTTTCTCTCTCTCTCTCTCTTTCTCTCTCCCTCCTTTCTTTTCTCTCTTAATCTAGTGCTATCTCTCTCACACACTCTCTCTCTCTCCTCTCTCTCTCTAGCTCTCTCTTTCTCTCTATCTCTCTTTTCAAATTTAGAACACAAATTTCAATAAGAAATTAATTCAAATAGAACTCAAAAACTTTAACAAGAAACTAATTGAAAAAGAATTACAAGACGAATTTTATGAAATAGAACTCAAAAACTTTAACAAGAAACAAATTGAAAAAGAATTACAAGACGAATGAAAAAGAATGCAAGTACCTGGAAAAAGTGAAAAAAGTAAGGCTCCGCTTATCCTTTCTCTTCTGCTCTTGGTTGCTTCAATGAAATGAGGAGAGAATGAGAATGAATGAATGGAAAGAAGAGTATATATAAGAAAAACTAGCCCACTCCTCCCACACATAAGTTTGAATTTTAAAAAAAGAGAGGGAAATTTGAATTCATTATAAATTTGAATTCAAATTTGTGTTCAACATTCTTCTTGATACTTTCTTCTAGTACATTCCTTTTGAATTCAAATTTGTGTTCAACATTCTTCTTGATACTTTCTTCTCATAAGTCCCTTTCATTCTTCTCGTAAGTCAAATCTTATTTGTCGCTCTTGCTCGTGATAGTAAGTGAAATCTTATTTGTCGCTCTTGCTCGTGATAGTAAGTCAAATCTTATTTTTCGCTCTTGCTCGTGATAGTTCTACTTTTACTTGTAAGAATTCAAATTTGTGTTGAAGAGCTCATGATAGTTCTACTCTTAGTTGTAAGAATTCAAATTTGTGTTCAACATTCTTCTTGATACTTTCTTCTCCTAAGTCCCTTTCATTCTTTTCCTAAGTCAAATTCTTATTTGTCGCTATTTTAAGAATTCGGCCTCTCTCCCTCTACTCCTCTTCTCTATGTAGTGGGCTCTCTCTCTCTCTAGTGGAGCTCTCTCTCTATGCGATGGAGCTCCCTCTCTAGTCGCATATCTCTCTCTCTCTAGTCCCATACCTTCCCAACCTCTCACTCTCTCTCTCGCTTTCTCTCTCCCTCACTCTCTCTCTAACTCCCATACCTTCCCCCCCTCACTCTCTCTCTCGCTTTCTCTCTCCCTCCCCTCACTCTCTCTCTCCCTCCCCCCCTCTCTCTCTCTCCCTCCCCTCCCTCCTCTCCCCTTTCTCTCCTTCTGCTTCCTCCTCTCCCCTCCCTCTCACCCTGGCGGTCGTGGCTGCCAGGACCCCCCCCTCCCCTCCCTCCTCTCCCCTCCCTCCTCTCGCTTTCTCTCTCCCTCCCCTCCCTCCTCTCTCTCTCCCCCCCCTCTCTCTCTCTCTCCCTCCCCTCCCTCTCACCTCCCCTCCCTCTCACTCGGCGGCCGTGGCTGCCAGGAACCCCCCCTCTCTCTCTCCCTCCCCTCCCTCGTCTCCCCTCTCTCTCCCTCCCCTCCCTCCTCTCCCCTCCCTCCTCTCGCTGTCTCTCTCCCTCCCCTCCCTCCTCTCTCTCTCCCCTCTCTCTCCCTCCCCTCCCTCCTCTCCCCTCCCTCTCACCTTGGCGTCCATGGCTGCCAGGACCCCCCCCACCCCTCCCTCCCCTCTCTCTCTCCCTCCCTCCTACCTTCCTCCCCTCCCTCCGGTCATGGCGGCCATGGCCGCCAGGACCCCCCTACCCCCTCCCTCCCCTCTCTCACTCCCTCCCTCCCGGCTCCCTCCCCTCCCTCTCGTCCTGGCGACCGCGTCTGCCAGGACCCCCCCACCCCTCCCTGCCCTCCCTCCCATCTCTCTCTCCCTCCCTCCCGCCTCCCTCCCCTCCCTCCCGTCCTGGCGATCGTGGTCACCAAGACCCCCCCTTCCGTCCCCTCCCTTCCCTCCCCTCTCTCTCTCCCTCCCTCCTGCCTCCCTCCCCTCTCTCCCGTCCTGGCGAGGCAATATGGTGTGGAATATATGAGTCTCTTCCATGATATGGAAATGTGATGTGGCATGATGAGTTAGCATTCATGAGGTGGTAAATTGACATGACAAACTGAGGTGGAGGGATGGGTGATGTGGCAATGTTGACGAGGTATGCCAAGGTTGCAAGGTGTGATGACATGGCTTCAAGAGTTCCTACGATGTGGAATGATGAGGTGGCACATGTGGCTGATGTGGTAGCACGTGTGGCAATCTAAGGTGACATGGCAAGGAGTGATAACACATCTCCTTGATGACATCGCACCATGCGGTCTAACAACATGGCATGAAGAAGAAAAGAGGAAGAAGAGGAAAAGAGGAGGGAAAAGAGGAGAAAAGGAGGGAAAAGAGGAGGGAAAAGAGGAGCATATGTCTACTTCTCTTATGCTCATGCTTAAGCATAAGCATGAGCATGTCTTCTTATCTTATGCTCATGCTTATGCTTATGCATAAGAGGAGTCTTATGCATAAGCATAAGAGACATAGACATATGCTCATGCTTATGCTTATGCATGAGCATAAGAACATGATCATGAAAGAGGGAAAAGAGGAGGGAAAAGAGGAGAAGAGAGAAAAAGAGGGAAAGGAAAGAGGAAAAAAGAGACTTATACATGAGCATATGTCTACTTCTCTTATGCCCATGCATAAGCATAAGGAGCTCTGGAAACTTTGATGGTTGAGGAGGAGGCATCACAAAGGACTTTGAGTCTCTCCTTGACACAACAAAATGAAGACCGCCAACTTCAGTTTCTGAACTCTTTGTGAAAATATCCATAAAAGTCTCTTTTGGCTCTATCATTATGCCTACCACAAGGCTTGAAGTCATATCTTTTTTGAAGAAAGTAGCATCCCATGGATCTTCAACATCATTGAACTCCCTTTTTGACGTAAGTAGAAAGAGTCTCTTTTCCTTTTGATGAAGAAACCAAGCTCTTCTACCCATGTGATATTGAGTTCACCTACCAAAGCCATTGGGGCTATATTCCTTTCCTTTCAAATTCAAAGTGACATCAGAGACCCATGCTCTAATCTCAGAGTCATTTAGGATAGCCCCCACATTAGTTGATTGCTTCATAATCCTACAAGAAAAGATAATGAAGAATTTAGATACATACAAGTAAAGTACAATATACAGTGCTTGATACAATAAATGTGGAAAATAGCCCAAAAGGCTTTACAAGGCTTCATATGGTAATAAATGTGACCAATAGCGGAGAGGGCTTTACAAAGTATTTTATAGCAATAAATGTGTGAAATAGCCTAGAAGGCTTTACAAGGCTTAAATATTTCTACAAATGTAAAAAAATTAGCCAATAAAGCTTTACAATGAAATAAAATGTCCTCTAGTGATAAAGCTTTAATCTTCGTGAAGACATATAATCTATCCATCCATTGATTTGCCCTCTAGTGATAAAGCTTCAATCTTAATGATGACATGTAATCTATCCATCCATTGATATCTGTGCACTGAGACCCAACTGATGCAATCTACCCACTAAAAACTGTTCCACTGATATCCACTTATGCAGCCCACTGATACTCATTAAATAGTGAATGGTCGAGATGGTTGGGATTATTACAAGGTGCTTCATATGGCAATAAATGTAAAAAATAGCCTAGAAGGCTTTACAAGGTTTTTTATGACAATAAATGAGCTTAAATATTTATACAGATGCAATAAAAATAACCAATAATCATCAAGCTCCAATATGTCCCATGACATGTAATCTGTCCACTTATATCTGCTATTTGCTCATGCAATCTGCCCACTGATAAACTTCTTGGTAAATGGTAAAAGGTCTTATTTAATAGCATGTTATGAGTGTTAAACTGCATGTGAGCGAAGGGACTGACAACGATTAGGAACTAGTTAGAAAAATTTGAGCATGGCTTTGATTGGCAACTTGGAGAATTGTCTCTCCTCTACGGAAATCTAATCTCTTCTAAACTATGCTAAACCAACCGTTAAAGCGAAGAAAAGCACTAAATAAATTCTTTTTCTGTGTTCATTTTAATGTGCTGGGGTTTAAGAGGCTTCAATATGCAAAAGAAGGGGTTTTGATGTGGAGGCTAAACCTGCATGTGAGAGAAATGAAGAACAAGTATCTAAAGAAAAGTTAACATTTTTCAATTTAAAAGATGAATATATATAAAAATATTATCTCACCTTCAAAACAAACCATAAATTCACTCTTTTATAATTTTTTAAAAGTATAATATAAAACATGTAAATATATAAAACTCTCTCTTTCCTCTGAACTTTCTCTCTCTCTCTCTCA